>NW_004524624.1:14325452-14330342 GCF_000260255.1 Octodon degus | reverse complement strand
AAAAGTATAAAAATGAAGTATAAAAAGAAAAGCCATATCAATATGCTGAACTAAAGATTCAAGTCAACACTTTCTGACATTACCAATCTCATGGAGAACCCACTACTGTTATGAACTACTGGACTATTTTGGAATATTTTGCTGAATTCACACATCTATAATATTTAAATGACAAAAAAGGGATATAAATGAACGACCATTTTGTATCTGTATATTCAAAATAGGATAGATATACAGCTATATTCTCTTAATTCAATGAATAGAAAGCTTTGTTCTAATAGTGTTTGTGAACAGGATATCATGTCTGCGTCTTGTGCAATGAAGAACCACTAAGACCAAAATATTCAATGTGTTAATTATTGAAATTATCCTATTAATTGGTTTTGGAACTAATTGTTATTTGTTTCTCAATAAAATTATGGAAAAAAATACAAAGCTCAGGAAATGTACACCCATAAGGTTGCACTATAGTCCATTGGTTGGGTACCTCTTTTTCTAAATGAATATGACTTTTATAATGGCCATGCCCATTCAAATATGCATTGTATGTACCTACTTTGCAGTAAAAGTTGAACAAGTTTGATGCTTAGTTTAGGAAAAGCAAAGCCTAAAATACTCTCTGCCCCTTTAAAAAAGAGTTCACACAGAGAGAGTAGGACATTGCCAGAATAGGGACAGGATGAAGAAACAATAGTAAATCTGTGTTTGCAAAAGCTGAGAAAGACAGGGAGTGACAGAGAGGGGGGAGGGAAAGAGAGAGAGACACAGAGACAGATAAAGAGAGAGACAGAGAGATGAGAGACAGAAAGAGAAAGACAGACAGAGCATTTATGGGCTCTTTTTTTCCATAATAGAAGAGTAGGGTGAGAATAGGAAAGCGGTGTGGAAAGATGAAATTGGAAAAGTTAAAGAAGTAGCAAAAGATAAAATATATTTTGTGCATCATAGAAAGATTCTGAGAGGACAGATATTTAAACTCTTGAAGTCTTCAATAAGCCAAATTAACATTTTACAAATGTTTAGATAAATTTTGAAAGTATACTTATATTTTCTCTTCTCTTACAAAAAATACTACTGATTTTGATCACCTGATATGATCTTATACCTTTGTGAAAAAGAGAAGTGTGGGGCTGGTGAGATGACTCAGTGGAATAAGCACTTCCCTGGCAAGCACAAGGGCCTCAGTTCTATCTCCAGTGCCACCAACAAAATAAAAATAAATAAAAGATAAAAATAAGAGAGAGAGAGAGAAAGAGAGAGAGAGAGAGAGAGAGAGAGAGAGAGAGAGAGAGAGAGAGAGAGAGAGAGAGAGAGGTGCTTATTAATAATTTGCTCTTTATTTTTCCACTGAGTTCAATCCCCAGTACTACAAAAAATTATTTTTCCCAGAAAAACATTTTGATTCTAATTTCATAATTATTTCTTAATTTGAAATGTGCACAGATAACAAATAGAAAACAAAATTCATCATGAAAAGGAAATAAATTTTAACAACTGGTATACTGAATTTCATCTTAATAAACTATATAAAAACAAGTAAGACACAAAATGAAAAATTTATGGTAAGTTAAATGTTTTGAGTACCTCAAAAGTTACCACTCTTATAGGACATTTAACATAACAGAGCATTCAGTAGTTTCTAGCATTATATAAAAAGAATAATTATACCGTGCATTTTGTATATGACAGATATGATATCTCAGAACTCAGCAGGTTAAGGTATAATCTTCTGTGGGTTCCTTTCACATGCCTCACACAGGCCCCAGATGAAGCCCCTTTCACCTTGATTTTCCTTGCATGCCACTAAGAGAACTAGAGCATAGGTGTTACTGCTCCATGGACAAAGCTATTAAGCCCACGAGATACCACCATCAGGATCCCTCACTCTGCCCTGAGCATGTGTTGCTTGTAGTCTATGGAATTCAGAAGAGCCATTCCTTCTACTGTTAATTGCTTAATACTCTTTCTGTGCATGTGTTGTTACCCCTAAGTCAAGTACTTTGTATGATGATGTTAGGTTCCTTCAACTTCTCTTCCTGATCCAGTACTAAATCATTCCTTTCCTGTCATTTATTCCATCTGTAAAGGTTTTCCTATTCAAATGCCTCTAGACAGCTGGAAAAGCACAATGTGTGAACTTGGATGATCATAAACAGAATGGTAAGAATTAAGGAAAACTGGGTAGTTCACAGCCAAACAAAATATACTTGAGTTCAATTAGAAACCAAGTAGCATGCTGGCCAAACAAAATGGTGCTCTGGCCTGAATTTCATAGGTGGCAGCTATCAAATGTTACTCTTGCTCATCCACCATAAAGAGAATCTCTTGAGTACGCTAAAGTGATTTGGAAACAAATATATGATCAGGAATAATTTAGAGATGTTTTATGATTAGGGTCCTAAGACATAGAAGACTAAGGTCAATATGTACTTTTCATTACCCTCCTGTGGTTGTGGAATAACTTGAGGAATTCATAATTTTTCCTGCTTGTACTGAATTTATTTTGTGCATACTCAGCCATATCATTGCATTTCCTTCTCACTCCCACTGTTCTCTTTCCTCAACACTCATACCTTTCCTTTGACTTCATAAACATCAGGAAATAGTTGTTCACCCATTCAAAACTTTTATAGAAATTCATAATAGCTAAATCTTGGAGACATCCTACATGTCCATCAACCAATAAATGGATAAAGACAAAGTGGTACTTAGATATCATGAAGTACTGCAATCAAGAAAAGTAGACAGACTCATATGTAGAAAACTGGGTGCACCTTGAGACCATAATGTTAAATTAAATAAATCTCACATGCAGACTTAAATATTACTTGATTTCTCTCATATGTGAAGCTCAAAATATATGCAAAGAGCAAAATAAAAGAGATAATTAAAGGTAGGTAGAGATATCTTTCTAAAAGTAATCAACAGATAGTCGGAGGGGATAGGAGGAAAAGGACAGTAGATGAAAAAATAGAATTAAGATATGTTGTGAATATGCACCAAATTCACATAACTAATATAAACACAATGTATTGGAAACATATACTAATAAAAAACAGAATGAAATGAAAAAAGTCACATGAATGAAAAAAATCAACAGAAAAATATTTCACTCTGAAGGATTTTTTTACTTTTGTTTTTTATTTGTTTGTTTTTGTACTGGGAATCAAACTCAAGACATTGTGCTTGCCAGGCAGTCCACCATGACTTTTTATGAGAAATTTATCAATGAGCATCACAAATACATTTGTAGGCTGTAAGAGGTCAACCATAATAAATATTGTGCATGCAGAGGAACTTTGAAGAAAAAATTAGAAAATTAAGAGAAATACTGATTATATAGTCAATATATGACATTAAAATATTAAATTCCTAATACAAAATGTACAAATAAAAACTGAGGGAGTTCTTGCTCCCTCATTTTTAAGTCTGTATATTATTTCCAATTACCAAATGTAGATAATACATCGTACTTCTACAATTCTCCCATACAATTTTCTGAAGAGATATCTAAGCTGAACATGGTGGTGCATGCCTATAATCACAGCACTAGGGAAGATGAGACAGAAGGATCATTGTGAGTTCAAGACCAGCCTGGGCTTCATGGTGAGCTCAAGGCCAGCCTGAACTGCAGAGCAAGACCTTGTCTCAAATAGACAAAAACAACAACAAAATAAATGAGACACAAAGTTTTCTGCAACCAAGATTCAAAATAAAAAAGATAATATTTTTTAGGGGTCAGGGAGATGGCTCAGTAGGATAAGCGCTTGCCTGGCAAGTGCAAGGGCCTGAGTTCAATCCCTGGTTCCACAAAAAAAAAATATTTTTTTATACTTTTAGGAGTCATCATTATAAACATAGTATCGAGAAAAAATAGCACCATATTCTTATGTTTATAATAGAATCTAGTTTCTTTCAAAGTACTTAGAAAGTTAGCCCACATTTAATCTACAACATCAAGTCATCTTTCATCAATTTCTAGTATTCCTATTTCAATTTTGTATAACTGAAAGTAAAAAGCCACCACCGCATGCTTCACACATTTTTGCTGCCCAAGCAAAATAACATATGGGAAAGAAGATGGTTAGTGTTTAACTAATACAGTCACATTATTACCAACTTCAAGCACTAGTGCCTGAGTATTAGATGTGGTAGGAGAACCTGAGCTGCTGAGGCAAGTAAGAGAATATCAGAGATCATGTGTATTTTCTTAATAAAGAAATTTTGAAGATTGTCTTCTCCATAAGAGACATGAGAAAGAGAATAAAGAAGCAGAGAGAGTAAGTACAGTGGAAGTATGACATTCTTAGAACAGAGCAGAGAGTGTGAGACTCTCTTGTAGGGTTCTTTATGTCTTCTGTGCCAGCATTATACTCAGAAACTGAGCAAACAGCTAGCTTCATGCAGGTGAACCTGACAGGCTCTGTATCACTACATCACTGAGACTTGCTCTCTGCTCATACACTAACTATGCACATAAATTGTTCATGAAAATCCACCAGGCCTTTACTTAGTCCTAGGATGATATGAACAGTAGTCAATAAGACAAAAGATATCACATGATTAATGGAAGAAAGAGCCCTGTGGATGTGAATAAAATCTTCTGTCGTCAGTCTTTGGACAGGTGGCTCTAAAGTACACTTTCCTGGGTTCCTTAGAAGGTGCCAATAGGAACAAATCAGAGTTGCCCATAGCAAAGTCTACTTGGAGGTTGCATTCCTATGTGCTATGTAGCTTAACCTTTTTGCAATTTATAATTCCTTATTCCAGCATTCCTCCTCACTGATACATCTTTACAGGAATAAGCAGTATCTACACCCAATTTATGTCATATTAGTGTTTATCAAATTGATCTGACTGATACTGTTCAGGAAATATTTATTAAGTGAA
>NW_004524624.1:14312473-14317817 GCF_000260255.1 Octodon degus | reverse complement strand
GGCCCGAGGGGCTTGGAGAGGGTCCGGCCCACGCTGCGCCTGGGCTTATTACAACTTCTAAGTGTTAGTATTAGTTTTATTTTCTAGTAAACTTCAGTTATATTTGTCTGTTAACTTGACAAATTTTCCACAGAACACACTGTGGAATATTACCCATGTATTACCATCTTATAGCATGGTACCCTGCAGCATTCACATTGCTTAGAAATGTAGTAATATCTGATCATGCTTCCATTTGACAGTGACTTTAAATTCTGTCAACTAGCACCAAATAAAACTTTCAGCAGTTTTAGGTATTCTAGAGCTCAATGAGATTATATTTATTTTATTCTAAGAAAAGTGCTTCTCCTTTGACATTTTAGGTATATTCATATTGGAAGTCAAGAGAAAACATTCCTTTTTGAGATCTACCCAAACATCCATGCTTCTGAGACTGACAGCAAAGCTAAAATCAAAGGCTCTCTGATGCAGCTCATCTACCTGCTTCTGGCTCAGACACGAAGTACTGGTTGCCACGGGTCTGAGAGAAATTCATCGTGAACCTCTGGCAAGGATGGAGGGCCCTTTGTCCATGTTCAGGGACCACAGCACCAGGGAGGTGATCCTCTCCCAGAACATTATATCTATAGCTTCTATTACAAATGGCATAAAAAGCTCACTTGGTCTAGTTGGCGTGGATAAAATTTTGGTAGATGATACTGGTGATGTAACCATTACTAATGAGGGTGCCGCCATCCTGAAGCTACTGGAGGTTGAACATCCTGCAGCCAAAGTTCTGTGTGAGCTGGTGGATCTGCAAGGCAAAGAAATTGGAGATGGAGCAATCTAAGGGGTTATCATTGCAGCAGACCTTCTAAAAAATGCAGATGAACTTGTCAAACAGAAAATTAATTGCACATCAGTTATTAGTGGCTATTGACTTACTTGCAAGGAAGTAATTATTAACACAGATGAACTTGGAAGAGATTGCCTGATTAATGCTGCTAAGACATCCATGTCTTCCAAAATAATTGGAGTAAATGGTGATTTCCTTTCCAATATGGTAGCAGATGCTGTACTTGCTCTTAAGTACACTGATGCAAGAGGCCAGCCTTACTACCCAGTCAACTGTGCTAATATTTTGAAAGCCCACAGGAAAAGTCAGACAGAAAGCATGCTGATCAGTGGCTATGCATTCCACTGTGTGGCAGGATCTCAGGGCATTCCCAAGAGAATAGTTAGTGCAAAAATTGCTTGCCTTAACTGAAGCCTGCGGAAAACAAAAATGCTGCTTGGTGTTCAGGTGGTTACAGACCCAGAGAAACTGGACAAGATTAGACAGAAAGAATCAGATATCACAAAGGAGCGAATTCAGAAGATTCTGGCAACTGTTGCCAATGTGATTCTAAACACTGTTGGGATTGATGACATGTGTCTGAAGTATTTCATGAAGGCGGGTGCTATGACAGTTAGAAGAGTCTTAGAAAGGGGACTTGAAATGCATTGCTAAAGCTTCTGGAGCAACAGTTCTATCAACATTGGCCAATTTGGAAGGTGAAGAAACTTTTGAAGCTACAATGTTGGGAAAAGCAGAAGAAGTGGTGCAGGAGAGAATCTGTGATGATGAACTGATCTTGAACAAAAACACGAAGGCATGGACATCCTCATCAATTATCTTTCATTGGGCCAATGATTTCATGTGTGATGGAGATGGAGTGCTCTTTACATGATGCACTGTATGGTGAAGAGAGTTTTGGACTCAAAATCTATGGTTCCTGATGGGGGTGTGGTGGAGTTGCCCTCTCCATCTACCTTGCAAACTATGCCACCATCATGGGGTCTCAGGAACAGCTTACTATCACAGAGTTTGTGAGATCTCTTGTCATTCCCAACCACTGGTGGTGCATGCTACCCAAGACTCCACGGATTGGGTGACAAAGTTAAGGGCTTTTCATAAGGCCCAAGTTAACCTGGAGTATAAAAATCTAAAATGGATTGGCCTGGATTTGATCAATGGTAAACCAAGAGCCAACAAACAAGCAGGGGTGTTTGAACCAACCATAGTTAAAGTGAAGAGCTTGAAATTGCAATAGAAGCTGCAATTACCATTCTCCAAATTGATGATCTGATTAAGTTACACCCGGAAAGGAAAGAAGATAAACGTGGAGGTTATGATGATGCAGTTCATTCTGGACCCCTGAAACACTGATGAGATTTCCCTCTAATTTTATTTGTAATGGTGTTAGATGTAATGCCTTGTGGCTTGCATATCACACGTTACAGTACAGCAAGTGGCCAGTTGTGTTCGTGTGAAAAAAAAAAACTAAACTCAACTAAAATGATGACGACCACCTTTGACTCTGACCATTTGCACTGATGAAGTATTCATATTCTTTTAAAAAACAGCAAGAAATACTGCAAACTTTTAACTACATCTAATTTTATTATTATTACTATTACTATTACTACTACTACTACTACTACTACTACTACTACTACTATAGTATTGGTATGGCTTATATCTAGATGTACCAGTTAAACCTCATGCTCTTATGCATGGGTCTGTGGGTGGTGACTGAATCCAGGGTGCATGAAATGGGATTAATCCACTGACTGAATTAGTGTAGTTTTCAGTGTGGATGATGGATTTACTGAAGATGGACGACTCACCCTGAGTGTGGGTGACACAATGCAACAGGCTTGTCATCAGATGAAATATACAAGAGAAGTGAAGGAAGGCTTGCTGTTTATCCGTGCCATGTCAATCTCCATGCTGCCCTTCCTGCCTTGGAGTCAACTGACAGTGGACTGAATCTCTACAAACTGTGAACCATAATAAAACTTTCCAGTTTTAATTTATACATGTCAGGTAATTTTTTCAAGACTGAGAAAGTAAAATAAGACAAGTATTGATAAAGTATTACTTTAAAAAGGACTTTATTCAGAATTTGAAGGTTTGTTAAATACTGTTTGAGGCCTAACATATTACTCCTCCAGTCTTCCATTATTTGAATCAAACTTGACAGCTTTAAGCAATATAAATCTACATTAAATTATGGGCTTACTATTTGTTATCATCAATTTATGAAGTCATTTCTCTTCTCACATTTTAAAGTGTCAATCTTTTATTTTTCTGTATGGTTTCCAGAAAGATGTAGGTAGATATAATTTTTATACTAAAGTGTATTGATTCATTTTTTCTAGTTTATAGCCAGGGATCTAGGGATTTACCAACACATTTGTTATCATACTTTGTTTTACTAAAGAGAATGATGTTTCAAAACATAAACAAAACACGTCCTCGCATGCCTGTTCTGATGGGGAGGGATGGCACACACCTACTTATGACTTTTCTGCTGCGCATACTCCCTCACCACTAAGAGACCTAAACAGACTTCCTCATACTTGGCAAAGCACTATTTTGGAGTTGTGTTGGAGTAGTAGAGAAAAAAAAAAAAAAAGAAAAGCTTTTTGGAGACTTATAATTAAAGTGGGTAAAAAGTGGTAAATTTAGGGCTGGCATGATAGCTCAGCAGAACAGAGAGGCTGGGTTCCATCCCTGGTTTGCCATGCCAGCTCCACCAGCCAAGGAAGCTGAGATGATGATTGAGACTGGGCGTAGTGGTGCGTGCCTGTAATCCCTGCACTTGGACATCTGAAAACAGAAGAATCACTACGAGTCCAATCTACTACGTAGTGAGATCCTGCAGACCCTGTTTAAAGATCGCTAAGTGACTTTTCAGTTGAGCTGAGCTTATTCTTTTTCAAACTGTGAAGTACACATATACCCTACATACAAATTATTTTGATGGTATTATACACTTCCTAAGATTTTTATAAATTTGTACTTCTAGTAAGGGCTTTTTCCTCCCTAGAGATAAAAAATTTTGTGTATATTTTAGAGTTTTAACTTTCTTTGAATAATTTAGCTTCACTAAAATCTTCTGAAACATACCTTTCTTCCTTATTTTCTTTATTTTATCTATATTTCCACTGAATCAATAGTTAAGCAAACTGAAAATTTTAATAGGCTTGTTCTTATCAAATTCCTTTTTTCTAAATTTTTGTAACATAAGACAGGCTGATAATTTTGGTATTTGTACTTACACATTTATTTAAAAGGATGACCCAGTGAAACCCTGTTGACTCTTTTATTTGAGATAACAAAAAGGAATTTTAGTGATATTCTTGGTATTAAAGTTGCCAATAAATAAGAATTTCCTTTAAAAGGTTGTGTTCATGAAGTTGTGTTTATAAAAATATGTTGTATTTGAGAAGATAACAAGGGCTCAAAAGATCAAGTTAAGGTTACTTATACTAGAAAGTTTCATTAATCCATCTTTCCTACAAATGTCTTAGAATTTAACATGAGACATTGTTCAACAGCATGTTGGAGGGAGAAAGAGGTAGTAAGAGATTAAGGGAACTTGAAATTGATTTCTAACTGGCAGTCAACTTATTATATCCAGCTGAATTGAACTAGCATGGTGCTGGGTGTATGAGGCCCCTCTGAGGGTTATTGCCAGCAGCATTAGAGGCAGAACAGGAGAAGCTGCCCAAAACACCTTGTAATGCTGTCTATCCTGATGAACTTTTAAGGGCATACATTTGGTCTTCATATTGAGCATTGCTTCCTGGCTCTGGAGGGGAAGATGGTGCCCTGCCAAGCTTCATAGAGAAGCTTGTTGCATTGGCTTTCCTGATGAGAACTCAGTTTTCCTCATCACTGGAGGAGCTTGGGACCTCACTGTTGCTGAGGATGGCTGTGGTACCTTTGGGGGAGCTCTGGTGCTTACTTTGAGCTTCACTTCCTGACTCCAGGTCAGATCCCTCAGCCTGCTAGCACAGATCCTTCCTTCTGCTGGCATAGACTTTCTAGCTTCTACCACTGACCTTGTGGCCTTTCCAGGAGAGATTTATGAAGTGGGCCTGCATGAGACTTTATTGTGGGCTCTAGGCTTCCATTTGCGCTTGTGGGAGGTATTGTTATGAGCTCTAGGTTTTCAGCTGGTCTCATGTAGGATATTAAGATCCAGGTTTCATGTACTTCTTGTACATGATTCTTGGGTGATTTCTTAGAAAATAATATTATAGAATGTGTCCTGTATTATATTGTTCTCCTTGCTCAAACCCCAAACTGTGACATACCCTGTGCTGAGTAAGGTTTTTAAATATGTGGTAATTGCACAGAATTATCAGGTATGTGTGTAGATTCTTCCAGCCTACTGGAATCACCCTATTCCAAAATAGTTGGAATTTCTTGCTAGCTATACATAATCTTCATATGCTCATATGCATACACCAACTGGTAATATAATTCCAAAATCAAAATATATGGAGATTTTCTAGTTAATTAGCTGGTCAA
>NW_004524624.1:14292280-14312373 GCF_000260255.1 Octodon degus | reverse complement strand
TGTGTGTGTGTGTGTGGTTATGTGTCTACCTACCTACTTATCTATTCTCTGACTTCTATTCTATATTGAGAATTAACTTATTTATAGAATACTTATTACTTGTTTTTGAAGCCAGCCCTACCTCCAACACAAATCACTGGAAATGGAGGTAAAAGAAGGGAGAGAGCACATGGACAGATAACTAGTAAACAACTTAAAATACTTCAAAAGCTACAAAGTCAAGGAAGTATATTCTGCATCTCCATAAATGTTGTGTTTCATGATTTGCCTCTTTCAATTAATCTACTATCTTAACCATTGCTCTCTGTACTGACAGTTTTTTCCCTACCTTCTTCTAATCGATTCATTTACCCTTAGGCCAGTGAGATAGGTGAGTGAACTAAAGGGCTTGCTTAGGCAAGCTTAGGCAAAATATGGGGACCCTAGTTCAATCCCCTGTACCACATGCCCTGCCAGCCCCACACCCAAGGCAGTCTGAGTGGGCCAGAGTCTGGGTGCGGGCTTGGTGGCACTTGACTGTAATCCCAAAACTGGGGAGGCTGAAAGCAGGAGAATAGCCAGGAGTCTGAGCTGTGTGATAAAACCTTGTAGCTACCAAAATATATTTAAAAATCCATGTACTCTTACATTTCTTTTTATTTAATTGAGCATAAAATAAATTCATTTTGATTATTGCTCTTAATGCTTGATAGCTACATCCTGAGACCTATCCTTTATCACATACACACACACAACACACACACACACAAATGGCTTATTGTGGCATTTTTCTTAGTGCTATGTAATGATTTTAAGGATTTTGTCTGAAGTTTATAATTTAACATTTATTTTCACTGTAATATAATTTCAATACGTATTTCTACTCCATCCTCGCCTGCTAGACTTGTACTAAGAAACATTTCAGTCTTATTAATGGTCTCATGGTAAAAAGTAAATGGTACTTTTGCTGCTTTCAAAAAACTTTCCACTATTGACTTTTCAAAATTTGATTATAAAGGACTATATCTCATGGATCCATTTCTTCATGTTTTATTTATTTGGGAACTTTGGGGGATTCATGATCCGGAGGTTCATTTGCTTCTCCAAACTGGTGAAGATTTTTGTTATTATTTCTCTCATTAAATGTCCTGTCCCTTGGGCTGACCTGATAGCTCAGAGGACTAAAGTGCCTGCTTAGGAAGAGCACAGTGGCCGGGGTTCGATCTCCAACATGCCATGCCAACCCACCCTTGGAGCAGGCTGAGACAGTGATTGAGACTGGGTGTGGTGGCACGCAACTGTAATCCTAGCACTTGGGAGGCTGAAAACAGGAGAATCACTATGAATCCAATCTATGTAATAAGACCCTATAGACCCTGTAGACATGTGATGAGTTAATGTAAAACTAAATGTAAAAAATAACTCTTTTCAACTTTCTGTGATGCTACTTCCTTATAAGACAGAAAAGAGGCTTGGTTTACCATTGATGAATCATAAATAGACTGAGAGTTCCTAAAATAGACCTACAAAATAAATCAAAATAAAGGTCAAAATATTTCTAACTGTACAAAATAACTAAGTTGTTGCTAACCAACTGAAAAAATGTTGCTGTGGTAGTCAAGACCAGGCATATACAGATGTATGTTAAACAAAAACTAAACAATGCTCCCCCCAAAAATGTATGCTGTGTAATGGTCACACTGTCCATAAAGGTGCTGTTCTGTCTGTGGTAGATGACTAATTTGCTTGCCAAACAAGATGCAGTTTCTAGCTTTAAAACCTCTATACTTCTAAGGTTCCTCACTATTTGTCCTCTTCTGCATGAAAATGGTCAAGCAGTCCCGGGTCCAGTAATAAAGGCTCATAAATTTTAATATTGGATTCTGGTCTGGTTTCTATATTGAAAACCCATAACAGATCCTATCCTAAATAAAGAAAAAAATATTCTGTCCCTTTTTTTCATATTTCTTTTGCAAATCTAACACATGTTGAGTATACCATATCTGAAATAATTGATGTCAGAAATGTTTCAGAATGTAAATTTTTTAGATTTGCAACAACTTTGATAGGCCCCACTTGTTAAGCACTCCTAATTCTAAAATCCAAAATATTTCAAATCCAAACATGTAAGCAGAATGTTAAATGCACAAAATGTTTTGAATTGAAGCTTTCAGATTTTCTGCCTATAATCCATGTTTAGTTTTCCTGATGGCTTTCTTCACTCTTTTTATCCTCATTCTTCCTCATGAGTAATTTTATTAATTAATTAATTTATTTATTTATTTATTTATTTTTTGCAGTACCAGGGATCAAACTCAGGACCTTGCACTTGCAAGGCAGGCTTTTATGCCACTGAGCTATTTCCCCAGCCCCTCATGAGTTATTTTAAAATGAGTACTTTTGCTGATAAATTAGTTTGTGTATCAGTCAATGCTTATGAAAGAAATGAATATAATAAAAGCTATATAATATATAAAAATTTACAAGATTGGCTTAGTATGGCTGCCCACAGAGTCAGGTGTCAAAAAGTGCACAGAGTCTGTCCATGCACTAGGGATAGAAAGAATCCTGTCAGAGGCCTGGAGCTCTAGGTAGTGTTATGCACAAGTCTATCTGGAGGTCAAGGGTTTGTGAGATGGAGTTCTGAAGGATCGCGCTAGAAGATGAAGAGTCTGCACAGGAAGCCAGGAGATAATGTCCAAGGTGAAAGCAAAGACTGAAGCTCCTCCAAAGAAACAAAAACAATATTTTCTTCTTCTTTTACTTTTTTATACCTTTGGATGATAATCCTCTCCCCCAGGGTAGGTCTTCTACATCAAGAAGTGCAATGAGACAATTTAGTTCGACCTTACTTATTCAGGTACACACAATCAACCAACCCTCACAGGTTCTTTTATTTGATTCAAATAGAAATCATGAATCAGCAAAGTACAGTTTTCCTAGTGTTCTTGATGCTACTGGATGTTGTAACAAAATAATACATCCCATTAGTTAGCCCTTCTAGATAATGTTCTCTGCTAATGCTGGCCAGAATTGGATGCTGGCTTGTGCCATCTATTAGCCAACTCTGATAGGTGCTGGTCTCTGTTGTTAATGTTTGTGGACTGCTGAACTTTGACTCTCTTAAGAGGTATATTTCTAGTTGTTGATTGTTTTTTCTTTTGAAACAACCACTCTGTCTACATTACTCAAGGTAAAAATCTTAAGGTCTACAGAATTATCTGCACTTATGTTAAACAAGAAATACATTTTGAGCTGATTTACAGGACCACTAGAACAAAGCTTTATTTGAACAGAATATGTGTTACAAGACAGGGTGGGGGATCTTCAGTGTACCACAGGAAGCCCACCAAGATTAACTGGAGAAGTGTGAGGAAAGCACTGTTTATATAACAGCTGCAGGACTGTTATTGGTCTAAGTGTAGACCCCTGATTGGCTCAAAATCCGGCCTGGTGACTGATTCAATGCAAGTCTGTGAATGATTCAATAGAGTGTGGGGCTTCAACATAGCCAGAGCTATGATAGTGGTAATTCAGTGAAAGAGAAGACAACATAAGCTATTTGATTGATAGCTGTTGTGTATGTGTGGGAAGTTTTCAGGCTGAAATGGGGAATCTTTGGGAGGTTAACGATGTTAGAGTCTACTGGTTGGTGAGGTTGTGAATGGCAATAATGGACCCAGATCCCTCCCTCCCTGATCTTAGCCAAATAGAAGTACCACCACCTTTCATCTTCAAAGAGGTGATAGCAGCATCAGAAGTGGTAGGAGTAGGGTGTGACATCAATGTTGACAGTTTTGTGGCATCTCCTCTCAGAGTGGCCAGGAGAGGAGGCCCAATCAATCTCAGAGGTGGAAGGCGCAGAGTGGGGCAAAATGCAGGTCATCTTGATCCATTCTGAAAAGGTAGAAAAAGGGAAATGAAGGGTGAGGACATGAACATCTATGACCAAACCATGCCCCCTTGGCTAGCATTAGAAATAGAAATTTAAGAGTTTCTGGACTATCTTTGCACTTGCTGACTCTTCTGATTGACAAAGTCTATTCTTGAATCTCTGGAATTTTTCCATTCAGTTTTTGTATTTTGCAGCCCTAGAATTTCTGTTCAATATTTTTTATTGTTTGTATATATGCTGAACTTCTTTTTGCTTCTTTTATATGACATCATATATTTTTCTAGCTTAATGATCTTTTTAAAAATCACTATGAATTTCTTTTGAGAATTTATGATATTATCTATCTTTTCTTATTTCTCATTTCTTCATAACTTCAGGGAATTTTACTGGTGCTTTAATTTGTTCTAATAAAGGTGCCATATTTCCTGAATACTTGTGATTCTTGTCACCTTATAGTGATGGGCTGGATGGTGAGAACCATGAGCAGGTTTCCTGTTACAGTCAGCAGGCTGAGCTGGTGTCTGAGTTAGTAGATAAGTGAACCCATCACCTGTTCACAGTTCACAGTAACTGATAAGCAACTTAGAACTGTCATGAATGGCCTAGGATCAGAGGAAGTAGCTTTGTACCTGGCCATTGAGCATGAGGCCACAGGGACTAATCTGGCAGCAGGGATCACTGGTGCAAGCCTGTGCTAGGGTTTGGGGATAACTTCACGCTCCTTCCCAGCATATATCTCTCTCTCCTTTCTGCACCTCCTAAGCTTGGGGAAGACATGATGTAGATCATGCAAATATGTTTTATTTTATAATTTCATGTTATTTTGAAGAGCAGGAAAAAAAGCAAGAAAAAGATCATAAACAATTATTATAAAGGGATTTATACGATATTAGGAATGGTTTACAATTAGAAGACCAAGATGCCAGGCATTCAAAAGCATGGTTTTTGTATTACACATTGCTGTCCTCTATTTAGCTGCTTAGTTCACAGATAGCAGCATACAGAGCTAGTCAAAGTGAAAATTCTACTTATTAACAACTATTTTCAAAAAAACTGATGGAAATCATATTAGTACAGTCACCTTAGCCATCCTGTGTATATATTTGTATGTTTGCCCCCTACCTATTTTTCTTATCTTTTCTCATTTCTTTCCTCTTCATTGTTTAATCCTTAAATTCCATTTCTTTCTGGTTTGCTGTATCTCTTACAGCTTTCAGGTTTTTTTTTTTCTTCTTTCAGGACCTTACAAAAGGAGACAATGCAGTATTTACACATGTAGGTCTGGTTTATTTCACTTGTGAATATAGCCTCTAGTTTCATCCACTTACCTCTGAAGGCTTCCAGTTTGCCTTTTTTTATAGCTAAGTAACACTCCTTTGTATAAAAACACCACACGATTTTTATCCATCACTCATGTGATGGGCATTTTGCTTGTTCCCAAGATTTAGCTATCACAATTATGCTGCTATAAACATGGGTGCATATATATCACTATGGTATGATGGTTTTGGTTCTTTTGGGAAAACACTCAGAAGGAGGATAGCTGAATTAAATGAGATTTCCAGTTTTAGTTTTTTGAGTAGTGTCCACACTGATTTCCATAGTGGTTGTACCAGTCTGCATTCCACCAGCAGTAAAGAAGTGTTGCTCTTGCCACACACCCTCTCCTCTATTTGTTATTAGTTGACTCATTTATTATAGCCATTCTCTCTGGAGTGAGATGGTATCAGAGTGTTACTTTAATTTTCATTTATCGAATGGCCAGTGATGTGGAACATTTTTTCATTTCTTTATTTGCTCTTATATTTCTTTCTCTAAGAAGTGTGTATTCATCTCACATGCTCATTTTTTGATTGGGTCTTTAAATTTTGTGTCATTAATTTTTTTTTTCATTCTGTATACACTCTAGATAGAAGACCTTTGTCTGAGTGATTACTGGCTAAGGTTTTTTCTGCATTTGTGGGTTGTCTTTTTGCTCCCTTTGTTATTTCTTTTCACATGCAGAAACTTCGTAATAAGAGGAGGTCCCAGTTGTTGGTTCTTGAAGTATTTCCTGTGCAATTTGATTTTTGTTCATGAACTGTTTGCCTACCCCTATATCTTCAAGATTTCTACCTACTTTCTCTTCCAGGAGATTTACTGTTTCTTTTTAATGTTTAGATTTTTAACCCACTTTGACTTTAGATTAGTGCAAGATAATAGATCTGGGTCTATGTTTAATTTTAGGCATATGAAGAGCCAGATTTTCCAGCAACATTTCTTAAAGAAGCTATCTTTCTTTCAGTGAACGTGTTTGGCCCCTTTGTCAAAGGTAAGATAGTTTAGTATGTTTTTGTACTTGCATCTGCACCTTCTAATCTGTTCCAATGATCCTTGCATCTTTATTTTCTTTTTCTCCAGTACCATGCTGATTATAGCACAGTAGCTTTGTAGTATAATTTAAAGACTGGGATTATGATGCCTCCAGCCTTGCCCTTGTTGCCCAGGATTGCCTTTGCTACTGTAGGTATTTTGTGGTTCCAAATAAATTTTAGGAATGTTTTCTCTAGATCTTTATTGTATGTTCATGGTATTTTGATAGAGATTGCATTAAAAAAAACTGTATAATTTTGGTAATATGGTCATCTTCACAATGTTGGTTCTTCTTATCCAGGAGCAAGGAGTATGTTTCCATTTTCTGAAATCCTCTTTGATCTCTTTTTATAGAGTACTGTAATTTTCATTGTATACATCTTTTTATTCCCTTATTTAGATTAATTCCTGGGTATTTTGGGGGAGCACTGTTGTTAAGGATATTGTTTTTCTAATTTCTCTCTCAGTTTATTTGTTATCTGTGTAGAGGAATGCTATTGATTTTTGGGTGTTGACTTTGTATCTTGCTATATACTGAATTTTTTTATTAATTCTAGAAGCTTCTTCATAGAGTTTTTTGGTCTTCCCAGTAGAGCATCATGTCATCTGCAAATAATGATAGTTTAATTCCTTCATTATCCATTCATATTCATTTCATATTCTCTCTCTCTCTCTCTCTCTCTCTCTCTCTCTCTCTCTCTCATGTTTCCAGATCATAATGAATAGGAGTGGTGATAGAAGGTATCTTTGTCTTGTACCTGATCTGAAAGTAAAAGATTTCAGTTTTTCCCCGTTTAGAATTATGTTAGCAGTTGGAATGTCATAGATGGCTTTTATCAGATTGAGGTAGAGACCATCTATTCCAATTTTCTGTAGGACTTTGAGTATGAATGAATGTTGGACTTTGTCAAGAGCCTTTTCTTCATCAATTGAGATGACAATGTGGTTTTTGGTTTTGGCTCTATTAATACACTTATAGGTTTGCATATGTTGAACCCTCTTTGCATCCTGGGATGAATTCTACCTGGTCATAGTGTACTACCTTCTTGCTGATTTGCTGCATTCTATTTGCTTGGGTTTTATTGAGGATTTTTGCATCTATGCTCATGAGGGTGATTAGCCTGTAGTTCTCTTTTTTGGTTACATCTTTGTCTGGTTTTAGTATCAGTACGATATTTGACTCCAGGCAGGATTTTGGAACTATTGCTTCTTTGCAATTTCCTTTAAGGGCTTCAGGAGTTTAGGGAGTATATCTTCTCTAAATTTCTTATAGAATTCATCTCTGGATCCATCAGGACCTGGACTTTTCTTTGTCGGTAAGATTTTTATTACATTTTCAATTTCACTGGCTGATACTGAGTTATTCAGAGTTTTTATGTCTTCTTGATTCAGTTTTGGTAATTTGTACCTATCTTGGGATCTGTCCAATACTTCTATGACTTCAATTCTGTGAGAGAAATGATTTTCAAAATAGCTATTGATTATCCCCTGAATTTCTACAGATTCTTATTAATTTTAACTTTTTCATTCCTTATTGCTTGAATTTCAGCTTTTTCTTTCCTCTTTTTGATAGGTTCACCAGGGGTTTATCAATTTCATTGAATTTTTCAAAAAAACAGTCATTAATTCTTTATATTGTTTTCTTCTGCTTAATTGCATTAATTTTTGCTCTAATCATTGTGATTTCCTCCTATCTTTAGTTTTTAAGCTTGGTTTGCTCTTCTTTATCTAGATGGTTTAGGTGTAACATTAGGGTATTTATTTATTCTCATTCTGTTTTCCTGCTGTGTGAGTTCACCACGAAAAAATTCCCTCTGAGAACTACTTTCACTGCATCCCATGAATTACATAAATTTTTCTTAAATTTTTATTGGATTTTAGATATTACTTAAATTCTTGTTTAATTTCATCTTTAGCCCACTTTTGCTGAGGAGGGTATCATTTAATTTCCATGTGTTTATGGGATTTTTGTGGTTTCTTTCATCATTAATCACCAGTTTCATTGCACTGTGGTCAGATAATATGTATGGGATAATTGCTGTATTCTTGCATATACTTAAGCATGTCCTATGGACTTCTATGTTGTCTGTTTTAGAGTGTCCCATATGCAGCTGAAAAAAATATCTACTCAGAGGTTGGGCTGAACAGTTTGTATATGCCCACTAAGTCCATTTATTGAAAGATCTGATTAAGGCCTACTACCCTTTTGCTAATATTTTGTCTGCTTGACCCATCTGTTTGGGATAAGGGAGTGTTAAAGTCTCCTGTTACCATTTTCATATTAGATATTAGAACTTTCATGTCCATTAAAGTTTGCTTTATAGAGTTGAGTGTGCCTGTATTTGGTGATGCATTTTTATGATTCTTATCTCTTCTTCTTGCATTTTTCCTCTAACCTGTATGTAGTGGCCTTCTTTATTTCATTTGATCATTCTTGGTTTGAAGTTCAGATTATTTACAAATAGGACTATTAGCCCTGCTTTTCTTCTGAGTTCCTAGGGCATGCAGTATTTTTTCCATCCTTTGACTTTCAGCCTGTGAATTTCTTTATGAGTTAAATGTGTTTCTTTTGTACAGGATATTGTTGGGTTTTGCTTCTTAATCCACTCTGAAAGTCTATTTCTTTTAATTGGTAACTTGAGTTCATTTACACTGATGGTTATAACTGGTATGTACTAACTTATGTTTGTCATTATTTTCCTGCTGTTCGTTAACTAATTTTCTCCATTGTTTAATTGGACTATTTGGTGGGTTTGTCCTATTTGGTGGGTTCTTCCCATTCTCATTCTTGGGGTTGTGATCACTTTGATCCCTTTCTAGATTATCTTTTTGTACTCTGTGTAAGGGTTGGCTTTGTCATCATGAATTGGTTTAGCTATTCTTTTTCATGGAAGTATTTCACTTCACCATTAAACTTGAAAAAGACTTTTTCAAGGTATGTCAGTCTATGTTAGAGGGTTTTTTTATTTTTATTTTTTCTTGTACGACTTGAAGTACTTTATCTATGCTCTTTTTCACTTGATGGCTTGTGAGGGTAAATCTGACACTATTTTAAGGAGTTTTTCCTTTTAATGTGATCTGTTTCTTTTCTCTAGCAGCTTTCATTATATTATTTTTGTGCTAGATTTCTGGGATCTTGATTATTATATTCTTGGGTGTGGTTTTAATTGGGTTGATGTTATTTGGAGTTCTATATGCTTCAGTTACTGAATGTCAGATACTTTCCCCATATTTGGGAAGTTTTCTGCTATTACTTATGCCCATATTCTTTTTATATCATATGTATTGCCTCCTACTTTCTCATTTATAATTATCAGGCTTATGTTCTCCTTTGCATCATCTTACAGGTGTTGAATTACTATTTCCTGTATTCTAATTGTTTTAAGATAATTTCCTTACCTTTTTGCTAGCTGCAACTGTGTCTTTAAGGTCTGAAAGCCTGTCATCACTTTCCCTCAGACAGTTTGCCAACTCTTAGTTGAGTTTTTAATCTCCTGAATATCTCTTTGAATCTGCCGCATGCATTCTATTTCTTTTCTCTATTCCTCACTCAAGGTTTCCATCATTTTTCTATTCTCTATTTTTTAATCAGTGTCTTCTTTGGAAACACTAGTAATTCTCTCATTATAGTTGTCATTTCCTTTTTTACTTGGAAGATTATTTCTAATTTCCTCTATACCCTTCTGCAGTAGTTTCTTTACTTCAGATGCAATTATTTCAGAGAGTTAAGGTTTATGACTTCTAATTTCTTCAATGCTAGTGTCTCCCGTGTTTTTTTCTGGTGGGTTTGGCATCTGAAAATGCATTTTGCTCCTTCTCTTTGTGATTTTATCTTTCAGAGATAACTCTCCATCTTGATTTCTATGATACTCTTTTGTGGGGGTTGTTGGTAGTTAGCTATATCAATGTGATCAGAGCCTCTCTGTAAGGAGTCTGTTTTTAGGTCTTTCTTCTCTGTCAGGGATTCTTGCCTTCTGTGTGCACTGAAATTTTGCCCTCTCTATTGTTTGAAAGTGAGGTATTGATTTCTGTTTGGCACTGTTTTCTGTCCTTTGGTGTAGAGTTTAGTGAGGTTATTACACAAGCACCTCCTGATAATATTACTCAAGGGAGATCATGTTTTTAAAGCAGATATAGTTTTCTATTTAGAGTAATACTACTAGCTACTAGCACCACTAATAATTGGTAGTGAGCTTCAGCAATTGACAAACTTTTATAACTTATAGGATTGTATGTTAGACCATGAAAGTAAACATCGTAGCTAAGCAGATATTAAATTGGAATTTGTATTTAAATTAGTTTCTCTGGGCCAGCCAAACAGCTCAGTGGATTAAAGAGCCTGCTTAGGTAGATGCAGGGTGCCAGGAGTTCGATCCCCAGGGCAAGCTGAGATGGCAATTGAGACTGGGTGTGGTAGTGCATGCCTGTAATCCCAGCTCTTGGGATGCTGTAAACAAGAGAATCACTATGAGCCCAATCTACACAGTGAGATCCTGTAGCCCCTTTAGACCCTGTCCTAAATACAAAAAAAAATTAATTAATTTCCCAAAATTTTGTCTGTGCACCTCCCCTTGATGTATCAGGAGTCTTCCAGAAAGACTAGTTCACTACAGCTACCTGTTGCCACCTCTGTCTCCAGGGGATTCTCTCATAGGTCTGGGTCTACATCTGGGCCCCACTAAGCCAAGCAGTATGCCTCAGCTCACCTGATCAGGATCTACTGAGCTCAAACTTGACCAGCTATGCCTGGCTTGCATCTGGCTGCTGTGCTCAACTTCCTACTGCAGCCCATAAAAGTTGAAACACTGTCAGGCTAGCTAGGTATTCTGCTACTGTTTTCTTTCACTGGGTTTCACCCCTAGCTTCTCTGTTGGGAGTTCCACTGCAGGATCCCAAACTGGGACTTTCTACTGGCATTATTCTGGTGCACACCTGATCCCCCCAAGAATGTTTCTCTTTTCCTCCATGTGTTCTTTCCTGGTTTAGTGGGGCCCAGAAGTAGATCCCTGTGCTTCGCGTAGGTGTTACATTTTTTCAGTAAGATTCAGAAGCTCTCAAAATTGTATTTTTGAGCATGACCAATTGTTCAAACTCATGATTATGTAAAGAACAAGCAGTAGAAACTTTTATTCTACCATCTTGCCAATATTCAGTTTTTATTTTTTAATAATTTTATTGAGGAATAAATAGCAATGAGACAGTTTCAAAAGCAATTAGTAAGAGTTTCAGTAATTAACATATTGCATATTGTTGTCTTCTTAATGGTTACTCATAGTACAAGACGCAGACATGATATCTTGTCCAAAAACACTATTAGAATAAATCTTTCTATTCATTGAATTAAGAGAAAGTAGCTGTATAATCTATCCTAGCTATTTTGAATATACAGATACAAAACAGTCGTTCATTTGTATCCCACTTTTTCTTCAGTTTTGTCAGAGAAGGGCATTCCATTGTCATTTAAATATTGTAGGAGTATGAATTCAGCAAAATATTCCAGTATAGTCCAGTAGTCCAAAATAGTAGTGGGTTTTCCACAGGACTGGCGATGTCAGAAGTTATTGACTTCAGCCTTTTATAGCTCAGCATATTAATATGGCTTTCATTTTATACTTCATTTTTATACTTTTCTGCTGGATGGTTAAGACTAAGATAAAGCAAGAATGACATAACAAGAAATGTAACTTTTGTATCTGACAAGATCAGTCAAATCCCCTCAGGATTGATCCTGCAACCCTGTACTGCAGTTTGTAAATCTTTTGTCAGTGTCAGCCATGTGGATGAGTCATGGCCATTGCTTGACAAATTTGCTTTCTGTGAAAGCCTGAGAAAATGTTTTCTCTCCATGTGACTCTCCTTAGACACACTTTACATCATCAATCACCTTTCTCTGTGGCCCCATAATTTCCTAGGTCAGAAAATTTGGGACAAAACTGAGTTACATGATGTTACAGTACAGGTTCTCTTATGTCCTGAGTCCTCACTGAACTTGGAAGGCTAGGGCCAACATGTTGGCTGTCCTTGCAGCCCTTTTTATCTCTAATTGTTGGTGTGCAAACTTAGGTTGTTAACCCTCCAGAAGAGAAGCTCATTATTATTAAAACCCATCTCTTATACCATTCATCTACTTCCTTCCCAGATGTTTCAACATTATAGGATAAGGCATCCACACAGAAGATACTTCTCCATATTTTACCTTAATCTATTTCTAAAAACATGTTCACAAGATTCATGCATGTCTTACCAAATATGTTTGGGTCTTCATTTCTTCCTATTTTTTAAAAAAAATTAATTATTTTTAATTCCAACAAATATAATTTTAGTGAAATGTTCCTATTTTTAAAATGCATGGTCTTCTCCATGATTACAAGTGAAGTTCAGTTTCATTTCCCATATTTTCCATTCATTTAGGTTTCTAGTTTTGTGTATTTTCCAAGCATACTTAAAATTTTCATCAATTATTTACATTAGTTAATCTTTGTATTTCTGATGTAAAGTGATGAGCTATTTGTTTAATTTTATACTTTGTTTATTTTGGGGTTTCTCATATGAGAAACCATGTAATATTTAAATCTGTGTGTCTGATTTACTTCACTTAACATTATGATCTCAAGGTGCCTTCATTTTCCTACTAAGTCAAGTTTATTCTTCTTTATGACAGAGAAGTACTGCATTGGGTATAAATATCATATTGTCTTTATCCATTCATCTGGATAGATGGTAGACATATAAGCTGCATCTAAGGTTTAGCTGTTATGAATTGTGTTGCATGGGTGTGCATACACCACTGTTGTCTTTAACACTGTGAATGAGATATCTAAAAGAAGAAGATATGACTAAATGTAATTTCTAAATTTAGGGGTTTTTAAAAAAATTTTTTAGGGAACAGTCTACAGGGTGTTCAGGGTCTCACTACTAGAATCAACTCATAGTGATCCACCTATTTACAGCCTCCCAGGAGCTGGGATTACAGGAGCCGCGCTACCACGCCCAGTCTCAGTTGCTCTCTCAGTGCGCCCTTGGGGCAGGGCTGGCATGGCAGACCCAGAGATTGAAACCCCAACCCCTGCACCTGCTTGCAGGCTCTTTAATCCACTGAGCTACTTAATTTAGGGTTTTTGAGGGCTCTCGTCTTGATTTTCATAGCAGTTAGGCCAGTTAATACTCCCTCTGATAATGAAGAAGTTTTCCTTTTTCCCTGCAGTCTCTGTGATATCTGTTATTGGTTGATTTCTTGATGGCAGTCATTCTTTTTTCTTTAAGAGAATTAAATAGTAAAAAATAAAGTACATTAGAAACGATATAGAATTTCAGTAAACAAATAATATGAATTCAACAATGGTTGTTATATTGCTTAATGTTATACTCAAATTAGTTGATTAGATTACAGTTGTAAGCATGCAAAATTGGATATATATATATATATATATATATATATATATATAAATTTTTAATTTTGTATATGTATATGAAATTAAAAAGGAGAAGAAAAAAAAACTTAAGCATGACCTGATCCTTTCATTACAGCAGCAATCAGCAGTACAATTCTCCAAGCTATCGTGTGTATGTACATAAATATATCTTTTCCCATTCCTTCTTTTTTTTGTCCTTTTCCTCATTTAAGTTGTTCTTTCCCTTTGAACAAATTATTTCCCTTTTATAGTACCTTTTGTGCCTTTCAGATTTTATTTACTCTTTTAGGTTCTTACAGTCATGAGATGATATGATGTTTGTACATATGAGTCTGATTTATTTCCCTTATGAGTATGGGCTCTAGTTGCATCCATTTACTTGAAAAAAGCCTCAAATCTCAGTGTTGCTTTAATTTGCATCCTTGCATGTCCAGGATTGTGGAATATTTTTTCATGTATTTTTTGGCTTTTTGTAATTCTTCTTCTGAGCAATGTTTATACTTATTTATATAATGCTACATTCATGTACTAATAGTTTCTTACAATTTTTAAATTCATGTTTAAGGATGAAATTTATGTAATATGTTTTAAAATATCACAAATAATACTCAAAGTGATATTTCAGATTAATTTTTCTTCATGATATTGCTTTGATATTCAGTTTTTTTCCCTGTGTACTAAATTTTTCCTCTAATAAACTTTACTAAAGCATCACTTCACTGCTCTTTCATATTACATCCTTACTTGTCTGCATTTTGGACAATATACTTAACATCATTTTGTTATTTATTCTCACTTCAACTGTGACTGTTATAAAGATTACCATATTTTGGTCACCTACCTTAATTTAATTGGAATTTTTCTGTCACATGAGCATTCTAAGTACATTTTAATTTTTCCTTACATAGTAGTTCAGAAAATTCATTTAATCAAGGGTAAATTCAGGTTGAACCTGTTGATCTTGTTGCCCTAATTTTGTTTGGGAATCCTTCTTCATTTATTTTGGTATCTTGCCATGAAAGTTCATTTTCAGTAGTAATTTTTATGAGTCTTTTTTTTCTCTCTCTCTCTTTGCCTACCTCTTTCTGCTGTCTTTTTTTTTTTTTTTTTTTTTTTATTTAACCAGGTATTGAACTCAGGCACTTGTGCTTGCCAGGAAAGCACTTATTCTACTGAGTTATCTCCCCGGCCCCTGCTATGTCTTACTTTTATCTTCTGCCTTCCCCTATCATTACCTCATTACTATACTTTTCCCTATTGTGATACTATTTATAACTGATCATTATTATTTCTGCTGTTTCATGGAGAAATTATATATCAATTTACAGAACCAAACAGTGTGATTTTTTTCTGATCACTGGAAGTACTATAAATCTTTACTTTGCACTTCACTATACATATAGCTTCCCATAAATCTGTAGGACCAGGGTCCTAACTGAAAAAAACATACTTTACTATTTTTATTTTTAATATATCTGGCAAGTCAATCTCAGCACTAAACATAAACAAGGTGTTCAAACCTTTGTTAAGCATAAGCTAACACAAAATAAGTCTCTAGTGTATGTTGTTTATGGCTTCAGTATAACTCACTGGCATGCGAGGATGATTTTCCTATTTCTGTGATATAGTTTTATTTTAGCTATGAGGTGTTTTTTTGAAGTTCTCTTAAATTATAGCCAAATTTCTTTGCATTTATATAATGCAGCATCAAAGATGAGCTTATAATGCCATTCTACATAGTGTTTCACTGATATCCCATACTTATTCTTCACAAGTTAATTTAGTGTCCTGTTGAATGCAAAATTAATGAAATACAGAAGTAATAGATTTTTTTCTCCTCCACACTTTTTCTACTTCTAATGACAGCAGGGCAGTGTTATCCTTTAAAGTTTGACTGTTGTATTTTTAATGTTTTATAAAGTAATTTTAATCATATCTCTGTGCTTTACATACACAATAAATTCTAAAAATTCCACTTCTATGTGAGATTTGTGAATAGGAATGTTTTGGAGGTACTTGCTCCTGATTCCAGCCAGAATATATAATTCTATCCCATGCTGGTGCTGCTGAAGGATATCAAGCCGCTCTCCCGCTGGCTCTTGATAGTTGCAGTGTGTACTCCAGATGAAGAGTGAGCCGTTTCCATGGCACAGATGTACAAGCAAGGTTTTGGTAGAAATATGGAATCGGAAACCAGATTGGAGCATTGTATATAGCAATTTATTTTAAGAAATTCTAAAATCCCCAAAGTGAAATGGTCCCTTAATCCTGTATTTTAATCCTTTTTAAATTCCTTAAGGCAAATTAATAGCAAGTATCATTGTTTACATTTAAAGGAAAAAGTGAAGTTGATGCAGGAAATCAAATAATGCAACTAATAGAGGATATTACAAAAGTAGAAAAGAATCCTGATTAAACATGAAATAATAAACACATAATGTTTTAGAATAAAAGAAAGCAAGTTTAGCAGATAGTTGTTTAGGATGTAAAGCAGTGTAAAGAGTTTGAGTGATATTATCAGTGCATAATGCTTTAATATTCATCCCTTTTATATGCATTGCCTCTGCTAGTGCAGATAAATATTTACCTTTTATTCTAAGAGAATAAAAGATGCTCATGGAATGGGGAAGTTATATATTTGAAAAATATGCAAATTAAGATCTTAAGTTTTCTTTTTGTTATTAAGTTTATCAGTTCAATTTAGATATACATAATGATCACATTCATCACAGGCATCTTGTACCTATCTGTACATGACATACTTCGGTTCATTTTTTTTTTTCAGTTTTTTTCCTCTGCTTTCAACCCCTCTTCTCCCTATTTATAAAGCTTTGTTTCCATTTTATCATTTTTTTCTCATTTTTTCTTTTCCCTTTCTTCTTCCCTCCACCCAGTTTCCCTTTCCTTTCATACAATTTACATTTATTATACATTTTAGTTCTTATTTATACTCTCAGTTTCTCACATCTAAAAGACAATGTGATATTTACACATGTGTGTCTGACTTATTTCACTTAAAATATGTTCTCAAGTTCCACACATTTAGCCATAAGTGTTTCAGGTTTAACCTTCTTCATGACAAAGTACTACTCCATTTTATAAAAGAAAAGCCTCATCTTCTTTGTCAGTTCATTTGTTAATGGACATTTGGGTTGTTTTCAAGATTTAACTATTAGAAACTATATTTCTATAAACATGGCAAGATCCTTAACATTCATTTGGAACCAGAAGACACCTAGAATAACAAAAACAATAGTGGGCAAAAAAAGAAAGGGACAGGACATCACAGTTCCTGACTTGAAATTATACTGCAGAGCTACTGTGATAAAAACAGCATAATACTAGCCAAAATATATAGACCTGAGGATCAGTGGAACAAATTGGAACTTACAGAAGTAACTCCAAACACATTCAACCAACTTATCTTAGCCAAAAGGGGAAAATGTGTTAAATGAAAGAAAAGCAGTTCTTTTAATCAACGGTGCTGAGAAAAGTGGCTTTCCCCATGCTGAAGACTAGAACTAGACACATGTCTATCACCAGGCACTAAAATAAAATCAAAATGGATCAAAGATCCAAAAATTAAGCAAGGAATGCCACATTTACTATAAGAGAGAATAAATAAAACTTTTGAAGAACTAGACGTAAAGAAAGACTTCATGGATAAAACCCTGAGTGCATGGGAAATACTACAAAAGATCGACAACTTGGATCTCATTTGATTACGAAACTGCACAGCAAAAGAATAAAAATAAAACCCATACAATGAAAAAAAATGTGTTCACTGTCCTTCATACAAAACACTAATATCTAGAACAGATGAAGAACTGAAAAAAGAATCAGACCACTCAAATGTAAACACCCAATCAAAAAATGGGCATATGAGATAACTATATGCTTCTCAGATGAAGAAGTACAAATAGGAAATAAATATAAGAAAACATTCAACATCACTGCTCAATGAAGAGATACACATTAAAACAACACTGAGATCCCACCTCACTCAAGAAAGAATGGCGATCATCAATAAATCAACCAATAATAAATGCTTCAAGGGCTGTGGGTGAAAACCAACCTCTCTCCACTGCTGGTGTCAGTGTAGACTGATGTGAACACTGTGGAAATCAGCATGCAGATTCCCCCAAAAATAAAGCTACAGGTTCTGTTTCAACCAGCTATTCCTCTTCTTGATATCTTCCCAAAGAATTAAAAATGTCACATGTCCAGTCCATATTTGTAGCAGCACAGTTTGCAATGGCTAAATCTTGGGAACAATTTAAATTTAATAGAAAAATAAGCAATACAGTTTATGTAGTTTATATAGTAATCATTTAAAGGACATGAATTTATCCAAGTAAAATCTATTCTTGCTCTGAATTAAACTGTGATTTGTATAAGTTATGCACTACTACTCATAAAACTATTTATGTTATTTATCACTCCTTCTGTAATTTGAAGATACTGTTACAGAAGAAAAAATGTTGCAGAAGGTAAAATAATTAGCAAATAAATTACCATGATAATGCATATTCTGACACTCATACACTCTCAAACATGTAACATTTAACTAACATTATCCACAACTCAATTTTGAAAACAAATTGCCTTACACAAAGTAGAAATTCAACAATGCTAACTGATTGAATTCATTAAAATATATTTTCTGAGGAGTACAGGAAAAGGAAATGGTAAACTCATTTAAAAGAAGCTACAATCCCTCAGGCAGAAAGTACTTTGTACTCACAAACTCACAGATGTCTGTTGCTAGCCTTTCTTTTTGAACCTGAGTCTGATGAAGGGATGAAATTGTGATTTCATTATTTTTGTTTTTTATTTTCCACTCAAGCAACTCAAAAATTTCCATGCTTTAAGTATTTGTTCCTTACGTTGTGATAGAAAAAATTACTTTTGTTATGAAAACTGTATTGTTGAGTGGATAGAAGCACAGTGAGTGGATTTTTTTTTTGGGGGGGGAGCCAAGAAGGAGAGGTAGTCGCTCCACAGTAGGGGAGAGAGATTAGTAGTTGTGACCCTCATTTCTTCACTCTAGCCACTGGCACACAGACTTTTGGGAGAACTTGTCTTGTCACACTCAAGGCATAAGGTTCATTGTGGGAGGTGGCTGAAACTTTCAGTATAAACGCTGTGAGACTGAAAATAAACTGCATGCTTCTTTGTCAAGGTGATGTTCTAGTAGACAATACAAGTAATTTCCACTGCTGGACTCTGTAATACCCTCTGATAGATTTCTTCACATAATGCTCACACTTGTCCCTTCACCACAATTACACTTGCCTTTTTCTCTAGTTGTAATTGTTCTGCAAGTTTTTTTTCTTTATGAAGATTATTCACGCAGGAATGATATAAGTATGGGTGTATATTAAGACTTCCAGAAAAAATCAAAGAGTGTTTAATATTTAAGTAGTTATACAAACAACACTTAAATTCTCTGTTTTTACAATCTTCTAATTCACACACATATATTTTGAAGTCAGAAAAAGTCAATTGACAATTTTTAACATACTAATGTATAAATGTATCATTTATTAGTAAAAATAACTCAAAAACCCATCCTTAAATGTTCTTTTTTTTACTTTCAGGATAAAGACAAATCAGTATCTTTCAAAATGTACCCCACTTATTGTAGTCTTATTCTTATTTCAAAATTTTAATCAGACTATGAATTGTGCTTTTATAACTCTAGAGTTTAGCACTTGTTCTTTGATGAAAATGGAAACTCACAAATTATGGCTTGATTTTCCAAATTTGTCTTGGCAACTCTTTAATTCTCCTCACTTTTTTTTAATCATACATCCACAATGATTGTTTTTATTCCTGGAATAGGTCATGTCTTCCTCGGTAGGATATTATTGCTATGAGGAAATTTGCATTTCGTATTTCTTCTACCTAGAGTACTCTACCTGTTATAATGTAGATTTTTTTTCCAAATCCCATGTAGAGGCAACTTCTCAATTAGGTTTTCTTAATAAAGCAGCCACCACACTCAGTTATGCAACTCTTAAAGTATATTTTATTTTATTAACCAACTGTACTATTGCCTAAAATTATTTTCATTTCATATACAATTGATTTAAGCCTTTGTTAACAGTTGCATTCATTTGTTGGTGGTTTATAGAAATAAAGGAAGGCTATTTGTGGTTTTGCTATAAAGTAGAAAGATTTCTGTCTCACTAAATACTATATTCCCAAAGTCTAGAAAAATAAATGACTTAAAGCTCAATATAAAATTAATATTTCAAGAGAGGATTTTATAAAAAAGAAGATGCAAAATATCTTGGCTTTAAAATTTATAAGTTGAACACACTCATTTTTCTTTCCTGAAACAAACTAAACTATACAAGTAGGTCAAATTTTTAAGTACTCATTACCAGCATTTCATACTAAAGTTTACAAAAATGCAAAGTAAGTAATATAAAGAAAAAAAAGAAAATAAA
>NW_004524624.1:14284728-14292106 GCF_000260255.1 Octodon degus | reverse complement strand
TATATATATATATGAAACAGTCACTTGCAGAGCATATGCTGCCTAAAATTCAGTGATATAAAAGCACAAATACTTTTTCTCTTCTTACCTAATAAAGGCAACATTGAAAATATTTCTGACACAAGATATGCACTCTCTAATTCAATCTAATTGCCTCAGATTGTGACCTCCACTTCTGACCAGCTGGTTAGGAACAAGGGTTTCAAAAGACCATATTCCCAGGCTTGACTAATCTGCCAGAATAGTTTACAACACTTGGGAACATATTTTAATTTTATATATGAATTAATTATGAAGGATATTGGAAATGATACAGTAGAACAGCCAGATGGAAGAAATGCACAAAAGAAGAAATACAAAAAGACATGGAACTTCCTTGCCTTCTCTGACTTGCCACCCTCTCCCACAACTGTCTTTTGGAGCTTTATCTAGGTATGATTGATTACTTCTTTGACCTCTGGTGATAACTGAACTTTCAGCCTCTTTTTCTTTACCTTAGTTTTGGAGATGGGACCAGAAATTTGAACCTTTCTTATTTTTTCACATAACTGTTTTCTCTAGTAACAAGTATGTATCCTGTCTATTCAGGATCTCAGGAAAAAATGCCTCCATCAAAACAAAGGATAATTCTCTCAATCAAAAATGTCCTATAAGTTTAAAAGCTATATATCAGATTCTGCTATTACTGGAGAAATTGCAAAAGCATCAGAAATACGCTTGTCAAAAATCAGAGCCAGAAAGAGATGTTGATACATGGCCATAATCCTAGCTACTTGGGAAGCTGAGGTAGGAGGATCACAAGTACAAGGAAAATCTGGAGAACTTAGAACTCTTAACATAAAAATAAATAATGAAAAGTGCTGGGAATATAGCTCTGAACAAGTTCCAGAGTCCAACATCCATTACTGAAAAAAGAACATAAAAGGAAAAGAAAGAAGGAAAGAAATAGAAAGAAAGAAAGAAAGAAAGAAAGAAAGAAAGAAAGAAAGAAAGAAAGAAAGAAAAGAAAGAAAAGAAAGAAAGAGAAGCAAGCCAGTACCAAAAAGCAAATGTCATTAAAAAATAATATTCCCCCAATACTATCCCTATCAGTGTCTGGTCCTGAGACAAACTGAAAGCAAAATCTGAAATTAGCAAGGAAAAAGAAAAATGGGTTCAATGAAATGGCTAGATGGAAAAAAAAAATCGCCTTTAAGCAATATTTGCTTCTTCCTTGAATGGTTAGAAATAGCCACTGAATATATCATGTACATGGCTTCCATACATGCTATGTCTTCCTCTACATGGAAGTAACTGAACCACATTCCTCAGACTTCATGTTTTCAAGGTTCTCCTTTGGTCATACTAGAGGGAGAATACTAAGAAATTTAAAAATTGCAAGAGGGAAGAAACCCAATACTCTCTTCCAACACTGTTAAGTATACATGACAGTAGGAAGATGTGTTACAGCTAATGTCTTCCTGGTAAGCACCTGCAAGGGCCATATTTTTGCTGACACAAGAAGCTGTAATTACCAGCATCAAGTTTCTTTGTATGCATTTCCTGCTTTTCTGAAAGCTGGCAGTAGGTGCGCTGGAGTCAGCTTAGCTCTGACTCCATTTAATTGATGGAAATGTCTGAAAGAAAAAATAGGGCTAAGGAGGATGGGGAAGCTACCATCGTTCAAAGCTATTGTGACCCAGAGTTGGGAATGGGAAGGAAAGGTGAGAGAAAGCATGCAAGACAGCCAGGCACACCAGAGAAAACTGAGCAACTCCAGACTGAGTCGGTTATTCTGAAGAACTTCATGTTGGGAATAAGCCTTGCTTTGCATTTCTGTGATGGATGTTATTTTTAAAACTTTTTAAAAATTGTATTAGTTCATGTTTGCAGTACATGCAGTTTAAAATCCTTTTAAGGAGTGGGTACACATACATACTACATCTTCTTTCTGTTTTCAAATCCTCTTCTCTTCTCCCTCTCTCCCTGCTCCTCTGATTATCCTATCCTGTTTTTTTATTCTTGTTGATATTATTGATCTCATCCCATGTTATAGCATACAGTATTGACATTTACTGAGGTTATTCTGTTCCTTACCCTACAATCTTTATTCTACTCCTCCTTCCCCCTCCTCTTCACTCCTCACGCTTATTCCCCTGAAACCCTTTTGTGTCTACATTTCTATGCGTCCTTTTTATTTTACTTGTTTGTACTCTGCCTTAATCAAATAAGAAATATCATGTGGTATTTAAGCTAGTGTGTCTGGTTTATTTCACTGAGCATTATTTTTTTCAGGTGTATCTATATTCCTACAAATGTATCAAATTTGTCATCTGTTACAACAAAGTAGTGTTCCATTGTATATAGATACCACACTTTATCCAGTCATTTGATGGACATGCAGATTGCTTCAAGAGTTAGCTATCACAAATTGAGTGGCTATAAATATTGGCATGCATGTATCTTTGTAGTGCTCTTTGTGTGAGATAACGTAGAAGTGAGATTGCTGGGTGATAGGAAATTTCTCATTTCAGTTCTTTGTGAAATCTCCATACTGATTTACATAATGGTTGTGCTAATTTACATTCCTGTTAACAATGTAATAGGATTCCTTTTTTACTACAGCCTCAGCAACATTTATTATTATTTGATTTCTTAATGATAGCCACTCTTTCTGGAGTAACATGAAATCTCAGTGTTGTTTTAATTTGCATTTCTGGTAATGGCCAAAGATGTTGAACATTTTTTCATACATTTGTTGATCATTTATATTTCTTTTTTTGTGATATACTAACTCATTTCTCTTGCCCACCATTGCTTTGTAAAAGAAAAAGAATAGTTGATCAGCATTTGGCGGTTTCTGCCTTAACGTTTCCACTAAATTCCAAAGCACTTGTAATACACAGTACATTCTGCATGCCAGGTATCAATGTTTTAGTGCTAGTTTCATAAGTAGGTATAGATAGACATTTTTGATGTTTCCATTATATGCATTAATATACACATTATAATAAATATTTAAATAAATACATAAACAAATATCTCTCCATGCATATGTTTTAATGTATCTATCTCTCTATTATAGATACCTGTAGCTATAATTAGACACATATATAATTATAGTCAGAAGTAAAATTTTATTTCTAAGATCCACTTATTAATGTACATGATAAAGTTAGAATACTTGCTTTACATTCCTGTGATGAATTTCATTGTTTAAAACTTTTTAAAAATGTTATTAGTACACACTACCAAAACTGTTACACAGTTATCAAGACAGCAAAAGCAGATATGGGATTGTAATTCACAAAATTAGAGAAAACAATCCTAAAATTCATATGGAATTAAAAGAACCAGATTAGCAAAAGCAGTTTGGGGTAAAAAAAATTAAGGCAAGTTTAAGGTCTTCAAGGGGCAAGGCAATTCCTTGTTTTTGTTTTTTTTTGGGAAAAAATGGGTAGCCATCTCTCTATCTCATTAAGCTGTTAGAAACATTGATAGAATATTGAAGAAAACTTGAAAGTTTTTAGTAATTTAATGATAAAATTTCAAAGTGTAAGGGAAATTTCTACCTGCTGAAATAGTCTTTCACTATTTTCATGTATCATATAGAAAAATAAATTAATGAGGCCATCATCTGGAAAAAATAACCTTAAAATATCAAATTCTTTATGAATATTTAAGATCACACATTTTTGCAACATTTTGCCAAGTTTTCCTTTATATTTTGTTCATCTATTTAGAGATTTTCTTGCAGAAGTGCTGATGTAAATTTTGTGCTAGTTATATTTACTGTGTAATTTTAATTAATGTAAACAATGCAAATTCTTAAAAGTAATTACAAATCCAGTACTAAGATAATTTTCCAAAGAAAAACTCATTTATTATCTCTCAATTGTTGAATTAATTAGAGCTTAGCTTTAATTTTAAATGTGCTCAACATAAATGAATGATATTATAAAGTATACTATACAGTGTTTTTAAAATTCACAATATTCCTCAAAGTTGACAAAAACTGTAAGGGAAACATAAAAATATTAATTCACTATAAATTTTAGATTGATTCATTTCTTTTTTAACACTGTAGCTTTTCTAATTTTATCTCACAGAGTCAATCAAGCAGTTTAATCGAGCTATGTCAATTGAATAAAATAAAATCTTTTTGTGGTGATAGAGAAATTCTGTTAATTGTATTCTTGATTTAAAACTTTATGTTTTTCTCACTACTTACAGATTTATTTTTTCTTGTTTGTATATGTAATGACACATTTGCCTTCAGTCATTTTTTTCTCTTAGAATTATTCTTAAAGATATTACCAATACATTGTCACTGATTGAATATTTATATATTGCAAGAATGTGATGCTGTTTACATATTAACACTAGTCTCAAGGTTTCACTATTAAATATAATTGTGGATGTTGGCTACATGTAAATCAAGTATCTTTCATAAATTGAAGAGCAGGGTTATCTTTAAGGCTTTAAATGAGTACTCCCAAATAATTTTAATTAGTAGTAGATAAAAATGCCCAACTCACTTACCAAAGAATTGTTTCAAAAATGTTTATTTCCTTCATTGTGCTTTTATAAGTTAAGGATGTACCTTATTTAAATTACTTGACTACAAATGAGAGGAGAAAGATGTTGGAATCCCTCAGGGAAATAATAGTTGGGAAATAGTTGTAAAAACTATCAACATTTTAATTTATGTATTTTTTCATTTTGGGGAGATCAACATTTTAAAAATGCTCATTTGAATGAAATTTAATGAAGTGGTAAAAGATAAGTAGTGAGGACAATTGTTTGGCATCTAATTTTGTGAAAGTTTTATTTTAAAGTAGGTATTTATAGCATTAGTGACTTCCCTAAGAGAAATATTCCCACCTACACCAACTTTCACTGATCAATTTGCCATCATTCAGTTTGTAAAAATTCTTAAAAATCCCTAAGTTAGTTCTTATAAGCAAGTAAAAGTTGACTTTTACACACACATTTTATTTTGTAGATAAGCCAAATGTCAAAATCACCAAGTAGGTTTTAAAAGGTCAGATGACATGAGAGAAAAAAAAAGAGATCAGACACGTGGAGGAGGAATGAAAATGATTAAAAGCTGTTGTAAGCATGTACCAAGATTGCAAAATGAAACCTATCTTATGTATAATTAATATGTTCATGTAATTTTTTTTAAAGTAGCAAGGGTAAAGGATACAGCCTGGGATGAGAAAAGGATTATTTATTTATTTATTTGGTTTTATGAACACAGAGAATAAGGTAGATACAAAATAATTGTATTTATGAATTTAATGTTCAAACATCAGCAACTTGGTATACAATGGTATCTATTTGCTCCATAAGGCAATATTAATCAAGTGAGAACAAGATGGAAGATAAGCGAAAGGTAAGCAAAATATAAATTTTGGATAAAAAAGACACAAAGGGACTAGGGAGACAAAATGACGTGAGGAAACATAAACACAGCCCCCAGATCCAGTGGTAGCCCAGGTCCGGTGAGTATGTGGGAGTGCTTGCTGCTACCATGAACTGGCAGGATGTGCTGGACCCAGCCCAGGTGCAGCATAGATGAGAACCTCTTCGATCTCCTTGGGACACCCACCACCACTCCACAGCAGCCCCCTACCCCACCCGCACATTGAGAATTTCTGCCACATTCTGGGGACACCCAGATACAGTCCTAGCCCAGACCCGGTGAGAGTGTGGGGGAGCTTTATGCTACCCTGTGCCTGTGGGACCTGCAGGTCCCAGCCCAGGCGGAGCATTGGTGAGACCCTCTTCCACCCTCTTGGGGCCCCCACACCACTCTGCAGTACCCCACCAAACCTACCCAACCAGTGAGAATTTCTGGTGCATTATGGGGACCCCTAGATTCCACCCTAGCCCAGGCCCAGTGAATGCATGGGAGAGCTTCCTCTCCCGCTACTCCAACCTATCCCCTCCAGACTCAGCTCAGGCCTGGCATACAGGCCTGGGGTGAAACCTTGCAGCTGCAATCCCTGCAGACAGTGTAGGGCACAAAACCACCCAGCTAGTCCAGGAGCAAAACATCTTGCCAAAGAGGCACAACAGGATTACTCCAAAGGGAGGCAGCAGAAAATAACTGAGAACAGCAGCCAGACCCAAGCCAGGCACAGAAGGATAAATCCAAACTTTGTATATCTGCACCTAAATTTCAGTAAGTGCTAAGGTTATAACTGCACCAAAGTTCTACAACAAAGGTCAGAAGACAGTGCTATACAAAATGACAACAAGAAAGAACAAAATGCAATCTCAAACCCCAAGCCCACCCATAACAAGTGCAGAGGACATTAGCACAGAACAAATTGGGAATCACACAGCTGAAATCAATGAATCAACAGCTTCTGAAATAAAGAAAGAACTGCAGAAAGGCATAGAGGAACTCAGATTGGAAATGAAAAAGGAAATCGCTGACTTAATAGCATCTGCAGTAGAGAATCAAATGCAGAAACATATGGAGGAAACCCATTGCCCACCCAGAACAATGTAGAGGATAATAGTTCAGCTGAAATGTATGAATTAATAGAATCAATAGTAAATAAGCAACAGCAGAAAGTTACATAAGAACTCAGAAGTGAATTCTTTTCTACAAGCTCAGCTCAAGTGTATGAATTAATACCATCAATAGTAAATAAGCAATAACAGAAAGTTACAGAGGAACTCAGAGTGGAATTATTTTCTGAAATAAAAAAAGAATTCTCTCAACTAATACCATCTGAAGTATAGAATCAACTACAGAAACATAGGGAGGAAACCCATTTTGAAGAAAATACTGCAGTAAAAAAATAATAACTGCTCCTAAAGAAGAAATTGATAAAAAAAAAATAGAGGAGATTACAAAAATGAAGAATTCATTGAATGAGCAATACAGGAAAGAAATACATCGCATGAAGCAGAGTCAATGAGATATAGAGAGAATTAAAATTTCAATCACAAGCTTGCAAAACCGTTTAAGTGAAAGTGAAGACAGAGATTCAGATCTTCAAGATGTTGGTGCAGCTAGTTAAAAGGTAAGAAAAGATCTTTTTAAAACAACTGGGAGGCAGGAAAAAATAATACATCACATACAAGACAATACAAAGATGAACAATGTGAGAGTAATAGGTATCAGTGAGAAAGAAGGAGTCAATACAAAGGACATTAACAAAATATGGGCAGAAGTAATGGCAGAAAACTTCCCAAATATGAGGGAACAATCTGACATTCAGGTAACTGAAGCATACAGAATGCTTAGTAAATCAACCAATGACAAACGCACCAAAACATATAATAGTCAAGATCCCAGAAATTCAGCACAAGAATTATAAACTGAAAGCCGCTAGAGAAAAGAAGCAGATCATATTCAAAGGAAAACCCATCAGAATTA
>NW_004524624.1:14283662-14284628 GCF_000260255.1 Octodon degus | reverse complement strand
ACCCTGCAAAACAATATTTCAAGTTTGATGGAGAAGTGAAATACTTCCATGAAAAAGAACAACTAAAGAATTTCATGATGACAAAGCCAACCCTACACAAGCTCCTGAAAGAGGTATCAGAGAGGGAACAAAATGACCAGAACTCCACGAATGAGATCAGATACAACCAATTAAATATGGCAAACAATTAAACACAGGAGAAAAAAAAGTAAAGGACAACAGGTAAATAACATGTTAATCATAAGTCAATACATCTCAATTATAACCATCAATGTAAATGGACTCAACTCACCAATTAAGAGAAATATACTGGCACAGTAGATTAGGAAACAAAATCAATCAATATGCTGTATACAAGAAACATTTAACTCATAAAGCCATTCATAGGCTGAAAGTCAAAGGATGGAACACAATATTCATGCCCCAGCACCTCAGAAAAAATCAGGGGTAGCAATCCTATTTTCAGACAGTCTCAACTTCAAACCAACAATGATCAAGCAAAATAAGGAAGGCCACTGTATACTGGTTAGGGGAAAAATTCAAGAGGAAGCGGTAACACTCATAAATAGGAAGGAACAAACACGTGAGCACCCAAGTATATAAAGCAAATCTTAATGCGCATGAAAAATCTAATATACAGTACCACAATCTTAACAAAAGACCTTAACACACCCTTATCCCAATAAGATAGGTCAACCAGACAAAAACTTAGCAAAGAAATAACAGAACTGAACCAGAGCTTGAAACGAATGGACTTGGTGGGCATATAGAGGGTTCTACCAAACACAGCTGAATACACATTTTTCTCAGCTGCACATGGGTCATTTTCTAAAATAGACCATACCACATACTGGACTATAGGTCATGCTTAAGTATATGTAAGAAAAAAGAAGTTATCCCATGCATATTATCTGACCACAGTGAAGTGAGACTGCAAATGAATGACAAAGAAACCAGAAAAAAAAA
>NW_004524624.1:14281496-14282622 GCF_000260255.1 Octodon degus | reverse complement strand
GAAAACTAAAAACCACATGATCATCTCCATTGATGCAGAAAAGGCTTTTGACAAAGTCCAACACTCATTCATGTTCAAAGTGCTACAGAAAATTGGAAAAGAGGGCCTCTACTTCAATCTGGTAAAAGTCATTTATGAAAACTCAATGGTTAACATAATTCTAAATGGGGAAAAATTGAAATCTTTTCCTCTTAGATCTGGTACAAAAAAAGGATGTCCTCTATCAACATTCCTATTCAATATAGTTCTGGAATCATTAGCTACACCCATTAGGCAACAGAAAGAAATAAAAAGAATAAGAATAGGTAAAGAAGAAGTTAAATTATCATTATTTGCAGATGACATGATAGTTTACTTAGAAGACTGAAAAATCTCCACCAAGAAGCTACTAGAATTAATACAGAAATTCAGTAGCATAGCAGGTTACAAAGTCAATACCCAAAAATCAATAGCATTCCTCTACACAGATAACAAACACATTGATAGGGAAATTGTTAAAACAATACCTTTTATGATAGCACTGAGGAAAATGAAATACCTTGGAAGTAATCTAACTAAAGAAGTCAAAGACCTTTTCAAGGAAAATTACAGTACTCTTAAAAAAGAGATCGTAGAGGATTTCAGAAAATGGAAAGATATTCCATGCTCCTGAATAGGAAGAATCAACATTGTGAAAATGGCTGTACTCCCAAATTTGCTGTACAGATTTAATGCAAATTCTATCAAACTACCACCAACAAACCTCACAGAGCTATAGAAATCATTCCTAAAATTTATTTGGAACCAGAAAAGACCCAGAATAGCCAAGGCAATCCTGGGCATAAAGACAAGGCAGGGGGCATTATAATTCCTGACCTGAAATTATATTACAAGGTTACTGTAATAAAATCAGCATGGTACTGGCAAAAAAAAATAGACCTGAGTATCAATTGACTAGATTAAAAGATGCTGAAGCCCCTGGGAACACACTCTGCCACCTTATCTTTGATAAAGGGGCCAAACATACTCACTGGAAGAAAGATAGCCTCTTTAACAAATGGTGCTGGAAACGCTAGCTCTCCACATATCGAAAACTAAAACTATGCCTATCACCATACACTAAGCTAAAGTCAAAATGGATTAACCA
>NW_004524624.1:14278677-14279776 GCF_000260255.1 Octodon degus | reverse complement strand
GTTTGGACAAGCTCTGGGTACCCACCTAAGAGGAAGGTCCTTATCACCTGATAGAAGGAACCAGGGACAAAGGCCCAAGGGAAAGCAATTTATCCAGAACTCTTTCCCTCCTCTTTGAGGTAGCTTTGTGTCTCCTACTTTTTCCCAGTTACAAAAGAGTTGTCTTTCTCTCTTATATGCTGTCACACTGATTTCTGTATCGGCTCTGAACGTGTGATTCCATTTGGCCCCTCCTCCTGGGAGAGCAGCGATGCTCATCCTGAACACAACGTACAAATAAGGAGTCCCATGCATATTTTTCCCTGAGAGTATGGTTGAAATAATAACGACAGATATCAGCAAAATGGAAGAGTGGGCAGCTCCAACCTTCTCTTTTCAAACCGCAGAAACAGGAAGAAAGCAGTTTGCCTGAACCAACTTCTTTTGGGAATGTTTTGTTTCCTGAAACCCTCTTTCACACAAACTCTACAAAGCAAGAAAAGTTTAAAACAACCAAATGGACACTAAATCCACATAGTTTTATTTAAAACCGATAGAAAATATTTGTGACATTTTTACCCGTGCTTTTTAAATTGCTTCCCAAGAAACAGGGCAATTTTGAAGACAATGTTTATTATGGTTGTGGGAACTTTGTACCTGGGTCTGGAGGGAGCAGAACCGAACAGACTTGAAAGTTTCTCTGTTGTTTATAGCAGCCTGAGAAGTACCTGAAGGGCAGATGCAAGTTTTTCACAAACCACATAGTGTGGAATGCAGTAAGAATTGTTGGAAAATATAGTAAAGCGTGATAAAATCTGTATTTGCTTGGAGCAAAAAAAAAAAAAAAATGATTGTGACATATGATAGACTTAATCCCTGGCAGGAACAGTAGGGAGAGAGGCTTTTCCTTTTTTAGAACCTCTTCTTGCAGCAGCCTTTAGATGTACTTCTAGGACATGAAAATACTGAAATATGAATATGGTTACGAAAGAAAAATATGTCACTCTTTCTAAACACATGACCTGAAGCATTTCTATTTTTGGAATGATTCAAACAGCGAGTTTTGTTTGCTTAATGATTTTGTTTGCAAATCATTAAGAACCAGGTGTAGTTATTTCCC
>NW_004524624.1:14273350-14274681 GCF_000260255.1 Octodon degus | reverse complement strand
ATGTGTCAACAGGAACTGACCAAATATTGCTAGCTTGTTGATGAAGGGGCAGAGAAGGCAAGGAAATGGGAAATTTGTGCTATTATAAAATAAATTGAGTATCACTAATAGCACAAATAGAGCAAGGTAAAAGTGCATTTTCTTCCCAGAATTTTTCCCACCTCTACTGGAACCTTGCATTTTTTTAAAGAATACAAAAGGAGTAAAAATGGTACAAAATTTCATTTAACAATGTAATAGGAATTCAACAGTGGTTGTTTTATTACACGATGTTATGTCAAATTAGTTATGTAGGTTACCAGACGGGGTACTTAATGCTTACATTTTTTTTTTTAATTTTTCTATTCTTAGTTTTTTCTTTTTTTAATTTCTTACAATTATTTTAAAAAACAATCTTGCTGGAAACTTGCCTTTAATCTTCTGAGACCAGAAACAAACAAGAGTGCCCAGTCCAGCCTGTTCAAGCTTTGCACATATAGAACTGAGATAATGACTTTGAATCTCTCAAGCCGAAGAATCTGTGCTAAGTTATTAGATAGCTATTAAAACCAGGTATTAAGTTTTTAAGGCTCTTTATCTTCTGCCTTCCTGTTGATTCACCTATCATTTGTTGTTTACCTGAACACTTCCTATATTCTTTTATAAAATCTTATGAAATGTTCCTTAATATACACTGTACTTAAGCTCAAATACTTATACTCAAATTCTTACTGGTACCTGGTTCACAGAAAGGGTTTTAATTTTCATATCAGAACTACATGTAGACAACATTAAGGGAAAGCTAAATTCTGAGGAAGATCAGAAGTGTTCCCTCTTTCCACTGATTGTGAATGCTGTATTTAAAGATATATAATAATTAGGAGTAAGCAAAATTTATACTTAACCTTTCTTTCACTATGAATATACTTGTGTGTCATATATATTATATTCCAAGATCAGGAAAAATATATATCAGAATAAAAAAGACAGTTAGATGTGAGTCTGTTCTGCAAATAAATGAAGATTTAAACATTTTCTTTAAGTCTGAATCACTCTAATCAAAAGTCAGCATGTTAATGGTCATATAAACCCATTGCTAACAGGTTGGTGTTTCCTAAAAGGAGAAGACACAGAACAAAGGATCAGAACAATACCAGGATACAACTCCTGCACACTAGAGCAATCAGAAAAATGCTATTTTTCGGTTCTGAATCTGACACTATTTTCAAGACCATTCAATGATGCTATATTCAGTCCTAAATTTAGTGTAGGCACAACCAATCAACTGATGTTGTTTCTAGCCTTGATTTGCATGTGGCAAAAAGATTGTAAATATTTAGATAGGAGAATTT
>NW_004524624.1:14271587-14272810 GCF_000260255.1 Octodon degus | reverse complement strand
ACAGTATAATTTTCAATTTGACAGATCAAAAAGAGGTTGGAAGATTTGTAGGGGGCCATGAAGCACCTTAGTGTCACACACTTGAATTTCACTTCTAATTTGGTGAGTCAGACTTAGTAGGATTCTTTGTCAAATTAATTGGTAATTGCAGGTATATCTTTTCTACAGATACTTTACTTTGCATAACTTTATATTGCAAGGTCCTCTGGCTTGTTTCCTGTTCAAATGAAGATCACGATGTTTACCTTCTACATATGCTCATGGAATGATATCAGCTAGTATCTAACAGAATACTGTCATAGTATACATAATGCAGTCAGGATCAAGAATGCACTTTTCTTAAGTAAATAATATCAACATTAGAAATCAATGCCTAGTGTAGGAATCATCCTTTAGCATTGTTATTTTTATCCCACACCCATTCTCCTAGAAGTGTTTTTCAAAGTGCTTACAATTAGGAAGAGAAGGGTACCACACTTCTCTGGGAAGAAAATGTTCACTTATTTCAGTTTGGATAAGTGCTTCCCAAATCACTATGGTGAAGACATGGTCTCCAGGGAGGGATGGTTATGAGATGGTAGAGCCTTTAAGAGGCTCAGCTTTAAAGAGGCATTTAGGTCACTGACGTCCTGCACTGGAGTGGACTGTGGGATTTGTATTCCTCATTCTTTCTTTCCATGGCAATGAAGTTAGCTGCTTTGCTCCCTGTCCTTTGCTTTGGCATTCTTACCAAAGGCCAAGAAGGAAAATGGGAAAGAGATTTAGAGATGGAGAGAGGAAGGTGGGTGGAAGGGAAGGGGAGTGAAAAATAAACAAGCTGTGGTAAAGGTGAAGTACATGTGCTTACAGCTCAAGATGAATGTAAACTTCATGTACTGCAAACATTTACTAATAAAAAATAAAAATACCTTTAAAAATAAAAGTAAAAGCCAAAAGGTCTACCTGATCATGAAATAGAAATTCTAAAATCATGAGCTGAAATAAATCTATCTTTGCATAAACTGATTATTTCAGGAAATTGTCACATGACAGAAAGCTGACTAACATGACCTTTTGTGTCACAGTTCAAGTAAATATCCTCTGCCATTTCTAATCCCAAGACCATTCATATTCACAGCATGGTAGGCACAAATACATGACAGAATGGATACAACCTTTATTCTCACTTCTGATATAACTACCAGTCTCTTACATTTGACCAAGTTCCTCCAAATCATATATAA
>NW_004524624.1:14240311-14241858 GCF_000260255.1 Octodon degus | reverse complement strand
GAAAGGACAAAATGAATGGGCTATATAAATTTTGGTCAGAGATTTATCTGTGTAATACCACAGAAGATTTTGAAATAACTAGATATATTTGAGTATTTACAGGATACCAATCTTTGAAAAATAGTATCAATCTCCTGTGCTGTGATCATGATACCAACATTATGTATGAAAATGTAATTACTTTAGGAGGAGCACACTATGGTATTTCCTTGTGAAGGGTCATGATGCTGGTATTTAATTTAAAATTGTTCAGAAATTGGACCGGCAAGATATCTCAGTGGACTAAGCACCTCCTTAGCCACGCACAGGGACCGGGGTTCAATCCCTAGCACGACATGCCATGCCCACTCCACTTCAGGCACATTGAGTTGGCCACACAGAACAGGTGTGGTGGCATGCACCTGTAATCCCAGTGTTAGGGAGGATGAAATCAGGAGGATGATTGTGAGTCTGAGCTGGATGGTGACAACCTGTACCAACTACATTAAAATAATCATAATCATAATCATAATAATTATCATTAGTATTATTAATGTGACTGGAGGTATAGCTTGGTGGTTTTTGCTTCACTATCATGAATGCAGCCCTAGTTTCAATCACCAGTATATACAACAAAATGTTCTATAAATACAAATAATGAAAAAGAAAAAGAAGCATGTATACTAACCTATAAGCAAATGAAATGAAGTACTAATTTTTACATCTAAGTAGAGTATAAATGTATTCACTATATTATGCTACATTCTGAAACATATTTTAGTGACCACCGACATGCCCTCCAGACTAAGACCCAGAAGCTTCGGGGCCATGTGAGCCTTGGCCATGGCCAAATTGGTAAGCACCGGAACCACCTCAGAGGCCAGGGTAACACTGATGGCATGCATCATCATAGGATCAACTTCGACAAATATCACCCAGGTTACTTTGGGAAGATTGGTATGAGGATTACCACGTAAAGAGAAACCAGAGCTTCTGCCCAACTGTCAACGTTGATAAATTGTGGACATTGGTCAGTGAGCAGACATGAGTAAATGCTGCCAAAAACAAGACTGGAGTAGTTCCTGTCATTGATGTAGTGCAATCAGGCTACTACTAAGTTCTTGGGAAAGGAAGGCTCCCAAAGCAGCCTGTCACCATGAAAGCAAAATTCTTCAGCAGGAGAGCTGAGAAGATTAAGGGTGCTGAGGGTGGGGGAGCCTGTGTCCTGTTAGCTTGAAGATACTGGACAGGAGGCTCATTAAAATGCTAACAAAAAGCTTTTTAAAAAATGAAAAAGTATTTTCACCATAACAAAAACTAATAAGACAGTAATGGGAAGAAAACAAGTTCCACTGCCAATACTGAGCTCAGTCTTTCCTGAGAATCAAGGCTTGTGCTGTGGGGGTGGGTAGGAACACCCATGGAAAAGGTAGATGAGGAAAGCAGATTCTTGTTCCTACCATCATACCTTCCCAGAGACCTCTGGACTCCTTGCCATGGGCACCCTCCATCTGTCACACACAGAAAGAAAATAATGAGGGCCAGGGCTGTGGAGATAGCTCAGTAGA
>NW_004524624.1:14237244-14239203 GCF_000260255.1 Octodon degus | reverse complement strand
ATCTATCCTAACCATTTTGAATACACAGATACAAAATGGACATTCATCTGTATCCCCTTTTAGATTTTTTTAATTTCAGTTTACTTATAAGCATATTTACATAGGAAAATGAACTATTCAAAATATTTTGTTTTTATCTTCTCATATCATTACAGGTTATGTGTTTAAGCCAGTAAAGTTTCCTAATGTCACAGCCACATTTTGATTTTCTTTGCTCTATACATGTAGAACAAACACAAAACAAGAAAAAATGTTTTAGTTGCTCTCTCATTACTAAGAAACAGAGCCAACATTGCTCATGTAAGGGAGGAGGTGTTTAGATCTGCTAACAGTTCATAGAGGTGCAAATCATAGCTGGCTGGCTCCATCGGGGTTGACGTGGCAGAAACAGCTCATGGCCTGGCCATGGGAAGTAGAGAGAGGGCAAGTGAGAGAAAACACACATGTAACCTCCCAAGTCAAATGCCCAGTTACTAACTCATGTGACCACTGTTCATCTCTCAAGATCTCTTTTAAGGGAAAATCATCAGTACAGTAATGTACTGATGAGTATCATGCTCCTCTGATTCAATCACCTTGCCACATGAAGGCTTGGTAGAAACCATAGCAACCACTAAGGGGCACATTAGTTGGGTTATTACTGTGAGTCAAGTAATATTCTAAATTAGAGGATCTATATTAACCTATTTCCTATTCACAACAGATTTATTACTTTTTGTTTCAGATGAGATTTTTAAAACATGGTTTGCCATATGTTTCTGTACAGGATCACACAACTGCTAATGTTAGAGACTATCTTTTCTCGGACTTCAAACATTCAATATGCATGGGATATCTCTTCTATTGTGAGATCTTGGATGATGTCAATCCTTGTCAAACATTTTCGATAGTACAGATTTGTGATGTATAATGAATATATTCATCATGGATTTTGGTTCATGTACATTGCATCTTAATCTTTTTTGATTCCTATTTGATTCTCTTCTGCTCTCTCCACTCTGCATTCATTTCCAGATACCCATCATGTCTGCAAAATTATTAATTCTATATATTCTACAATCTAACTTACATTTTAATTTTTTAATTATTTATATTCTAATATATTATTTATAAGAAAAGATATGTGATATTTTTTCTGATTTATTTCACTTACGATTATGGTCTAAATGTCCATTCAGTTTGCATCAAATAACTCAAATTTGTCCTTCAGTGCCTGCAGTTCTTTCAGGAAAAATATTAAGAAGGGCAATAGAAGGTTTGAATGAAATTAATATTCTTAGATTTTGGAGGAATCACCATACTGATTATCATAGAGGTACTAGTTCACATTTCTACCAACAATGTACAAAGGCTTCTTTCCCCCACTCCCTAAGAAGCATGTGTTGTTTTCAGAGTTCTTAATTATAGTCATTCTTTCTGGAGTACTTTGATTGTCAGTGTTATTAAATTTGTACTATTTTACTGGCCAAAGATATCAGAATTTTTTTCGCAGAATTATTGGGCATTTTTATCTCTTCTAAGTAGCATCTGTTTATTTTAATTGTTCATTTCTAGAATGGTTATCGTAATACTTTTGACTCTATTACTTGTCCCAAACCAGCGGGCCCATCAAGGAAGGTCACCTGGGAGAGGAGCGGGGAATCGAGGAGGGGACAAAGGACAGGAGACGTGAGAAATAGAGACAAGACAGGATTCTGATCAAGTCTAATTTATTCAGGAGAGGTGCTGTGTATATATAGTGGAGGCATAGGGAAATGACATCGGCGGGTAAAAGGCATGAGTAATTAGACAACCTGGCTATGAAAGGAAGTCCCACCTCTGGGGCATAGCAGGAGACTTGTGGGAAATAGGTGGGGTAAGAAGAATTAGGAAGTGGGGCCAGGGAGATGGCTCAGTGGAATAAGCGCTTCCCTGGAAAGCACAAGGGCCTGAGTTCAATCCCTGATTCCACCAAAAAAA
>NW_004524624.1:14235219-14236945 GCF_000260255.1 Octodon degus | reverse complement strand
TTTAGAATATTTTGCTGAGTTTACATATGTATAATATTCAAATAACAGAACAACAGAAAAACGGTATACAGACGATTTTATCTGTGTATTTAAAGTGGTTTGGATAGATATATAGTTACATTCTCTTATTGAATAGAATGATTTGTTCTAATGGTGTTTGTAATTTAGGATAGCAAGTCCGCATCTTGTACAGCAATTAACTCCTAGGAAGAATGTATGCAGTGTGTTAATTATTGAAACTGTCCTATCAATTTGATTTGCAACTGTCTCATTTCTATTTGTTTATCAATAAAATTATGGGAAAAATACTACAAAAAATAAAATAAAATATAAAAACATTAGTTACCAAAGTTCGTTAAATTCTAGATTTCACTTGCTATCATTAGTATTGCTATTTGTTCTATCTTAACTAGAATACCACATCTGCTTTACTCACATGTTCTCCCTTGGGTAATATTATTGGGAGGTGCTTGGGTAACAAACTCACCAAAGTAAGACAGAGGAAAGTTCCAAACAGAAACCGATATCACACTCTCAAGAGAGAAGGCAAATTTTTGGACACAACAAAACAAAAATGTCTAACACAAAGAGATACCTGGAAAATCGACTCCTTACACAGAGGTTCTAATATCTGTACCCTTTCCTTTCTTCTTTCCAATGCCTCTTGACTGATCTCCCCATCTACATTCTCAAGTCTCTTTTCTGAAACTCTTCTCCTTGATCCATCCAATGATGCTTCCTCTCCATGACTGTGACCACTTCTGCTTTTATTGAATACTTCCAGTGACTCTTAATTAATTTCAATCTTTACTACTCACATTTCTTCGAATTAGGAATAGAACCCTTCTGCACACTGATAAGTAAAAATTGCTGAGAAAGAGGTAGCATATTATCAATAATATAAATAATAAGAATGGATGTAAAATAGTGTTTGAGAATACTGATTCCTGTTAAAATAACACTCCATACCACATATCAGGTATAATACTTGGAACAAGAAATTCATTTCTGTGCTTTCATGTCCCTATTTAGAAAATGGGAATATTTGTAGTACCTGCTTCCTAAGATAGTTTGAAATAAGTTAATATTTTTAGAAGAACCTTAAAACAGAGCTTGGCATATGGCAAACATCCTCCAAGAGTTTGTTAAATGACTATAATAAAAAAATTTGGAGGATACAGAAAACTTATACTGTCTTTCCCAGCTAGCCTGGACAAATAAAATTTTTAACCAGATCAATGCTCTTCTTCTTCTTCTTCTTCTTCTTCTTCTTCTTCTTCTTCTTCTTCTTCTTCTTCTTCTTCTTCTTCTTCTTCTTCTTCTTCTTCTTCCTCTTCTTCTTCTTTTTTTCAGTACTGGGGATTGAACTCAGGACCTTGTGCTTGTCAGGCAAGTGCTTATTCTACTGAGCTATCTCCCTGGCCCCTAGATGAATACTCTTTACAAACATTTGACTTATCTGAAACTAAATTTTCCAAATTCATTTTTCAACTAATAACTATCTTTATAGAGATAAGTTCAATCAAGATTCTACACAACTCAAATAAACAGTGTGTTATTTCTGATGACCTTTGTGTTCAGTGCTGCTCTATCTTCAGGGCCTGCTGAGCTAGAACTGGTATAGAAATAGCTGATTTAGGTAAACTAGAAAAGAGGCATGCGCTAGGGGAATACTGGAAGGATGGTGCCAGAATATGCCTGAGTTTCTGGTGATACAGCCAGAAGC
>NW_004524624.1:14229858-14235119 GCF_000260255.1 Octodon degus | reverse complement strand
AAAAAAAAAACCTAAAAAAAAGAAGAATTAGGAGCTTAGCTCAGCAGAGGTAGGGGAAGAGGAACCCAGAAACCCACTTGCAATAGGATTGGAGGCCTGGAGTTATTGAACCTCCCACAATTACTTTTCATCAATTAGGTCTATTAGGTATATAAACTTTGATCTTTTTTTGAAGTATTCTTTTTGAGAAACAAATAGCATAGAGACAGTTTCAAAACCGATTACTAGCACATTTTCAATAATTAACACATTGCATATTGTTGTCTTAGTGGTTATTCATTGTACAAGATGCAGACATGATATCCTGTCCAAAAACACTATTAGAAAAAAACCTCTCTATTCATTGAATTAAGAGAATGTAGCTACATATTTATCCTATTTGGGATATACAGATACAAAATGGTCATTCATTTGAATCCCCTTTTTTTGTTTAGTTTTGTCAGGGAAGGGTATTCCATTGTCATTTAAATATTATAGTTGGGTGAATTCAGCAAAATATTCCAATATAGTCCAGTAGTCCACGATAGTAGTGGGTTTTCTGTAGGACTGGCAATGTCAGAAGTTGCTGATTTGAGCCTTTTACAGCTCAGCATATTAATATGGGTTTACTTTTTATACTTCATTTTTATACTTTTCTTCTGGATGGTTAAGACCAAGATAAAGGAAGACCTATATGACAAGAAATGTAACTTATATCTGATAAGGTCAGTCAAATCTTTTCAGGATGTATCTGGAAACCCTACACTGCAGTTTGTAGATCCCTTGCCAGTTTCAGCTATGTGGATGAGTCACGGCCATTTCTTGACCATATAAACTTTGATCTTGCCAAACACATTATTGATCTATTTTTCTTGTTCTGTTTTGTTTCTTGTTTTATTATCTCATATATTGTAGCAGTTTGGTTTTTTACATCCTCAACATCTATGTCCCTGTCCATTTGGTGTTGTATTTTCTCCATACCAGTGTTCGTTAGATCATTTTCAGGTGAGCTAGGAGTTTTTGGAACCATTACATTGCCTTGTATTGTCATGTTTATATTATTTTTGTACTGATACTTGGAATTAACTACAGAGGAAAGACTCTGCTGATAGTGTGAAATTATTTTTCTTAATGTCTGCTTCCCAATAGTGTGACCTTGGCTTGAGTTGCTTTTTGGTATTTATCTACATCTTCACCCTACTCAGTTTAGTAGGGTCATACTGTGCTTTTTCATTGTAGGAGAGAATTCATACTGATTATAGCAACATCAGCAGAGCCAAATATCCATCCCTCACTTATGTAGATCAAAACTTTAACTATTTTATTCACTTAACAGGACCTGTGACACCTGTAATGTACCTCTAGGACAGCCAACCTTGAATGTAGTGAGTGGGATAAAGAAAAAGGAAAAAGGGAAGAGGGTAGATCAGCATGAAGAGAAGAAAAAATAAGTTGAAAGAAATGTGGTAGATTGAACACTGGTGATATCTTGTTTATGACTTAGGTAAAGAGCTGATGGAGAGGAAGTTTGAGAGAATATTTGTGGGAGTATGAGAAGGGGTGTAGTGGGACAGAAGCATAACTGGAGACTGAAAGAAGCTGTGAAAAGGTCATAATCTGATATAAACTGTGTTGGGTTCTTACATGTGACTTTGGTGGGATTACCCCAAATTTCCCATGAAAGATATTATTTAAGTTAAAGCACTACTTAATTCTTGTTCTTCTCTCTATCTATCTATCTATCTATCTATCTATCTATCTATCTATCTATTACATTTGATGAAAGGGCCAAAGGAAAAGAATGAAGAAAAAGAAAGAAAGAGATCCTGTACAGTTGAAATAAAAAATTAAAGCATCTTCCCAGTCCCATTTATTTTGTAGTCTTAATTCAACCAATAAGCTTTCCCTGCTACATTCACAAGTGGAAAATATTTGACCTGTACCTGTAATGTTGGGTGTGGATAGATTTCTCTTTTCCACACTTTTACTATCTTTAGTGTCACTGTGACTTCGAAGTCCTTCTGTTCCTCAGCCTGTTTAGTCATCTGCTGCTGGTCTCTGGGCTGCCCCTTCCTCCGCTATCTGTTCAGTATCCTGCCTATGGGTGAGGAGGCCTGTTCAAATTCTGGCCTATGGGTTAGGAGGCCTGTTCAATTTCCAGCCTATGGGTTAAAAGTGGACTTCAGCGTTACCACTGAAGGCCTTGTTCTGGGCATAGTTAGAGATTTATACTTTTTCATAGGATCAAGCATGCTCAATTAAGTCACAGAGGGGAGGATGTAATGTGGTTGGCTTAGCACTCAGGTTCTGCTGATTTCTGCATGGGCTTTCTCAATTTTCATTCTCACCCTGCTTGATAAAGCCCCTGACTGCTTTTGTGTTCTCCCTCCAGAAGCCTTCTGACAAGTGCAGTGCAGTTCATCTTCTGTCAGTGTCACTCTTCCTTTTTCCATGATGCTTCCTTCCTTGATACTTGTAAAGAACATCACTTTGCAGCTCACAAATTCAGTGGTGCCTCAGGGCACACTCTGTGCAGTCACCTTCACCAGGGGTGCAGGGGTGGGATCTTGTCTGAGCAGATGATAGGCAATGAGCAGTAAGCAGATTATTCCATGGTACAAATCTTTCAGTATTTGGGGGAAGATGAGTGAAAATGTGCTCTGTGCTAGTACTTTTAAAAATCTTCCTACGGTCTTCTGGCAGCTCACATATCCTTTAGTATTCTGGCTTTCTCCTCATTTTAATTCATGTTCTTAATCAGGATTAGATGCTTGTTGCTAATGTTTCCAAAAGCAAAATGATACTTCCTCAAACTCTGCTCTACAGCTTTTAATCTCTCTGGTACCCTGGCCTGCATATATTTTGTTCCTTTTCTTGGTAAGAATGGTACAATTTTTAAGATCCTATTTCAGTGGCCTGGCTTCTGCTGGCATGCACCTCCCACCCTACAGATGTGTTGTTGTTGTTCTGTTTTGTTTCATTTTTAAGAGAATAAAAAGCAGAAAAAAAAGAACTGATACAAAATTTTACTAAATAAAATGATAAGAATTCAACAATGGTTGTTATATTGCATATTGATATCTTTAAATTAGTTATTGAGATAATCAGATATGAGCATGCAAAATTGGCCAAAAATTTTTGATCAAAAATAATTAAAAGGAAGAAGAGAAAAATTAAGGATTAACTGTTCCTTTTAATAGATTGATAGAAACCATCAGTACAATTATACAAACTATCCTGTGTATATACATTTTTTCTTCCTTGGGTGCTAGTTCTCCCAAGAAGGCTTGTACCCCAGACCTGTGGTATGAGGTGTACCCTTGAGAACCATTCTGATTCTGAATTTTGGTATGATGGGTTTCTCCTTCACTTGCCTTTTTGTGTCTGGCCTCTTTGTAGCTGTGATTTCTGGAACATATCTTTAGAGTCTCCCACATGCAGTGTTGCCTAAGCACTCACTGGGGACAGAATCTGTCCACTTTTTAAACACATGAGTCTCATTAAATTTCAATAGTTACCATGCTTTTTAGTAAGATACCATTAAAGATACACTGACTGAAGTGAAAGCATTCAATTTCTTGTCTTGATTTTCTGTAACTTCACCCAATCCCTTCAGGCACACAGAGAAACCCAGGGACCTTTGGACTTGACTTAGCAACATTCCTTAACAGTGTTGGAGACTGCAGCCAGGGTCTTCCACAGGCTACACAAAATATCACTGACGTACATCAAAGACAATTTAAAAACAATATTTTGCCACAGCAAATTTAATTTTATACTTTCCAATCAACTAATAGATGGATTACAGAAAGATTGTTTACATTTAAAAACTTCCAGGTAGAATTTGGCAGCACAGAGGAGTGGAGGTAGAGTTGGGCCCCAGGCTTCTGGGAGGAGAGGCTGAGGGCTGCCTCTGGGCCCAAAAGCTAAGGCTGGGCCCAGTGGGACGCAGGCTGAGGCCCAGAGCCACAGGAAGATGTTGTCACATGGAGGCAGCAGGGGATAACTTAAGTTAATGAGTCTGCCTGGAAGATTCCAGGTACCAGAAGGGAAGATGCCCAGACAGAATGCAGGGGAACTAATTTACATACAAATCCCCAATTTATGATCTGCTTTGTTACATAGCTATAGTGTTTGTGCCTATGGTTTAAAATATAAAAACAGAGACCAGGTCCTAGCTCAGGTCTGGTGAGTGTGTGGGAGAACTTCATGCTACCCTGCACCGGCGGCCCTATTACTGGTCCCAACCCAGGTGTAGCAGGGGTGAGACCATCTTCTACCCCCTTGGACACACCCAACCACTCCGAGCACATCCCCCACCCCACCCACCAGGTAGGAATTTCTGCTGCATTCCGGGAAACCCCAGACACAGTCCTAGCCCAGGTCTGGTGAGAGTGTGGGAGAGCTGCCTCTCCCCCTTACTCCATCTTGTCCCCTACAGACTCAGCTCAGGCTTGGCATACAGGCCTAAAGTGAAACCCTGCAGTTGCAATCCCTGCAGAGACTATATAGGATAGAACCACCCAGCTAGGCCAGGAGCAGAAAATCTTGCCAGAGGGGCACAACAGGTTCCCCCTCAAGGGCAACAGCAGGAAGGAGCTGAGCACAGCAGCCAGTCCAAGTCAGGCACAGTTGGGTAAATCCAAACTTTGTAGATCTGCACTTGAACTTCAGTGCATGCTAAGGTTATAACTACAACAAAGATCTACAACAAAGGTCAGAAGACAGTGCTACACAAAATGACCAGAAGGAACAAAATGCAATCTCAGAATCCAAGCCCACCCCTACCAAGTTCAAAGGACACTAACAGAACAAATTGGGAATCACAAAGATGAAAGCAATGAATCAACAGCTTCTGAAATAAAGAAACAGGTTCAGAAAGATATAGAGGAACTCAGATTGGAAATAAAGAAAGAAATCCCTGAATAAATAACATCTGCAGTAAAGAATCAAATGCAGAAACATGGACGAAACCCGATACACACGCAGAACAAGTGCAGAGGACACAAGCTTGGATCAAATGCATGAATTAATAGGGTCAATAGAAAATAAGCAACAGAAGAAAGTTATAGAGGAACTCAGCACAATTCTTTTCTGAAATAAAAAAAGAATTGTCAGAACTCATAGCACCTGAAGTAAAGAAGCAACTGCAGAAATATAGGGAGGAAACCCAATCTGAAAACAACACTGCAGTAAAAGAATTTATAAATGCTTCTAAAGAAGACATTGATAAAAAAAAATAGAGGAGATTAGAAAAATGACGGATTCCTTGAATGAGCAAT
>NW_004524624.1:14217797-14223298 GCF_000260255.1 Octodon degus | reverse complement strand
CACCACCACGCCCAGTCTCAACTGCCTTCTCAGTGTGCCCTGGGGACGAGGCTGGCATGGCAGGTCCAGGGATCAAACCCCTGGACCCTGTACCTGCTTGCAGGTACTTTAATCCACTGAGCTATTTGGCCAGCCCCAACTTCCAAATTTATTAAAATTCTTTTATTTAAATTAGTATTCTAATGGTTATTTTTGATATGCAGAAAGATCTTACCATTACATATTAATTTTATAATCAACTGTGTCAAGTTTTCCCATACTTTGATTATGTATATGAAATAATCTTTTTAGTAAGCAGAATATATTTCATAAAAATATAAAATATGTAAAGCTAATGCTTCTTTTCAAGATATAATTTGGAATGTTTATATCTTTAACAAAGTAAGGTTACACAAACAGTAACCAATTCTTCATTCATCTATATACACTTGACAGAAAATGTAACTATAAATTACTTTTGAAGAAATATTCAATTTGAATTATGTGCACCTTTAGATTTTTTTCATTAAGCTTGCTTCTTTCAAGTGCTCTCCAAATGTCCTCTTTTGCAAATAGCATCATTTATACTAACAGAATAATGTTCTGGCATTGGTGGTATAGTGGTGTGCATGGCTACCTTCCACAATGATGCTCTTTATAATGCAGTCTATGAGCATATTACAGTATTCTTTAAATTTTCACCTGGAATCAATATACAAAGATAAAATGCAGTTGGTAAAATCTTTTCACTTTCTTTATTTTCATTGTCTAATGTCTCATTGTTTCACATGGCATGCATAGTGAGTTCACAATTTTATCCAAAACAAAGAAGAAGCAGACTTAATTTGGGGGTAAGATGTATTAAAATGGACCAGATTTATTCTTATTCTTGAAAAGACAACAAAAGAAAGCTAAAATATGTGATACAACAACTTTCAAAGTATTGCAGATCAGGCAATAAAAGCTAGTAAATGTAGAAGCAGTGAACATATCTGGAGATCTTTACAGTTGCCTTAGGCTGCTACCAAGGGGACAGAACGTGAAAGAGATTATTTGTCTTGCCAGATTATACAGCTCTGTCATCTCAGTTATTCTCTGAATACTTTGGCTAGCTTGACCTCCAGTGAAAAGAAAAATCCAACAATGACTGGCATAGAACAAAAGTAATTCAGAAATACAAACAACTAAGAATTAATAATTCATAAACATTTGGAGGTGAACAGTTAATTGAAATCTATCCACAAAGGCTACAGAGGAAGAAATCAGTAGACAAAGACATTAAGGCATCTCCCCTGAAGGCCTGTGTTTCATTCAAGGCTCTATCAAACAATACAGTATTTAGAGATATGTGCAGAATTTTTAAAGTGTAGGGAAAATAAAGGTTTGAGCTGAAACAAACTGGATGAAAGCCTAACAGTTTAGACATTGTAGATTAGTGAACCTGAAGATCCTGCTTAACATGTAGAAGATTAGTGAACCTGAAGATTCTACTTACATGCTATCCAAAGCAAAACATAGAAAGAAAAGAGTCTGAAAAATTATTATCAGAGTATAACTGGAAATAAAACACCTTCAAGTAATTTATATATGGCCTTAAAATAGAAAACATTTTTAGATGACTATTTTATCTTGGTCTTAACCATCCAGAAGAAAAGCATAAAAATGAAGTATAAGAAGTAAAGTCATGCTGTTATGTTGAGCTGTAGGGGATTCAGGTCAACAATTTCTGACAATGCCAGTGAAGCCGAAGACCCAATACTATTATGGAATACTGGACTCTTTTAGAATATTTTGTTGAGTTAACACACCTATAATATTCAAACAATGGAACTAAACAAAAAAAGAAAATACAGATGAATGTGCATTTTGTATCTGTGTGTTCAAAATGGTTAGGATAGATATATAGCTGCATTCTCTTAATGGATAGAGGGATTTTTTCTAATAGTGTTTGTAAATAGGATATCATGTCTGCATCTTGTACAGCAATTAACCACTAGGAAGAATGTATGCAATGTATTAATTATTGAAACTATCCTACCAATTTGGTTTGAAACTGTCTCATTGCTATTAGTTTCTCAATAAAATTATGGGAAAAAATTAAAAAAAATAAGTGCAGTACCTGAAAAATGATTTATAATATTTTCCTAGAACCTAAAGATGGCATTTGCATTTCAATCAACAAATATTAACCGTAAAATTTTGATCTTAATATTCCTAAAATTATCATAATATAACCACAGAAGGATAACTGATCTATTTTATGCTATTTTCCACTAAAAATCAAATCATGTAAATATCTAGGACAATGTAGAATACTTAAGCCTGGTTTATTTCACTTAACATTATGGTCTCAAGATTCATCCATTTTCATATAAATCACTCATTTGTCTCTATGCAGAGTAGCACTCCATTGCTATAAATACCACATTTTCTTTATCCATTTATTCTTAATGGGCATATATGCTACTTTTAAGATTTAACTGTTATAAATTTTGCTGCTATAAATATTTGTATGCATCTATCACTATGATGCAATATTTTTAATTCTTTTGGACAATACCTAGAAATGGAGCAACTGGGTCAGGTTCATATATTCTTCTCGCGATTAGTGAGGCAATGTTTTATGATAACTAATTATTTAATCAATATTTATATCTGAGTAATAATTGTGCCAGTTTTCAAATTATTGTATTCTTAAAATAAAACTAGTAATACCATGAAAAAAATCAAAAATTATGAAACTATAGTTCTAAGATGTGCAATAAAACTGAAATGAAAAAGGCCAGTGAGATAACTCAGTGGACTAAATGCTTGCTTAGGCAAGCACAGGAGCCAGGGTTCAATCCCTGGCACCGCATGCTGCACTGGCCCTACTCTCAGGCATGCTGAGCCACAGATGGAGTCTGGGCATGGTAGTGCACACCTGTAATCCCAGCACTGGGGAGGGGGAAAACAGGAGGAATGCTATGAGTTGGAGCCGCACAGTGAGACCCTACACACACACACACACACACACACACACACACACACACAACTGAAAATAAGAAAGCTAAATGAAACACAATTCTTTAATAAAAAGTGAAAAAGAGCAGCTAGAAAAACAAAAAATGTCACACATGCTGAGGAATAAAAATAAGAATGCAAACAGATTTCTGATGAGAACCAAGGCAAGGGAGAAGACAATACAACATTTTTTAAAAGTAATGATAAAATGTACACACATGCAGATAAAGATCAAAACAATAAGCAAATTCATACTTGAAAATGAATTTGGAATAGAAATGCATTGTACATAAAAAGCTGAAAAAATTATCTACAAAGCTAAAACATGGAAAATATTCAGCAAGTACTCTGAAAGAAAATAATAAAGTATGTGAAATTGGATCCATATGATTGAATAAAGAATATCCCAATCCAGTCTGTGTTTAAATATGAAACACATTTTTCTTTTTACCTAAAAATGCCTTGCTGTGCTTTAAGTATGGTTTGAGTGTACCTCATAGGCTTCATGTATTTAAATTTAATCAACAAAATATTTATTGGGTGGACACTTAAAGGTGAGTTTTGAAAAAGTGAATAGGGTTAGATAAGTTCATCAGAGTGGAAACCCATGATTGTATTCCAGACGGCTTTATAAGAGAGAGAGAGCATAGACAACATGCACACAAATGTGCTCCCTTTTTCTACTATGTGATACTTATGGCACCACAGACCTCTCACAGTAATAAGACTATTAATAAGTGCAGCCCTTCAACCTTAAATATTCAGAACTATGAGCCAAAATATACATTTTTTAATTTATAATGTAACCCAGCATTGGGTATGTGATTATAGTAATACAAATGGAAAAAAGATAGTTGAAACTGAAATAAAGCAAAGAATTAAGCACAGTGGCCAGGGTTCAATCTGTGGCTTGCCATGCTGGCCCCACCCACGGGACATGCTGAGGCAGCCATTGAGACTGGACATGGTGTTGCGTGTCTGTAATCCCAGCACTTGAGAGGATGAAAACAGAAGAATCACTACGAGTCCAATCTACGTAGTGGGACCCAGAGGACCCTGTCCAAAATACAAGGGGGAAAAAATCAAAGAATTATAAAATTTGTAGTGTATAGAAAAATAAACTGTGTAACAATACTTAATATAATGCCCTTAGCAAAATTTACAGTTGTAATGCAGTTATAGTACATATAAAATAGACTCATAACACTGGAAGCTAGACTGTTACAAGTTAAAGTTTCATGTTATAAACATTAAGTTATCCCTAATAGAAACCAGCATCAGGCTCTAACTAGTAAGCTAGAAAGGAAGTTATAATGGAGCCAAAATATGTTTGATAAAGTTTTTTTAAAGCAGAAATCAAAGGCAAAGGAATCAAAGAGTAGGAAACTCAGAGAGAACATAAACAATAACACAGTACTTATCAACACACTGTATCAATAATAAATAAGCATACAAATTCAAAGGAAGAGATTATCTGAGTGACAAAACATGATCTAATTATGTGATAAGAGAAACTCACTCTAGTCATAAAGCTACAAATAGGTTAAAGTTAAAATCATGGAAAAGGACCAGAGTCTTAGCCCCCGTCTTTCATCTGGGACAAAAAACCTAATGCCCACAACTTAAAGAAAGACAGTTTTATTTTGTCTCATGGTCTTCAGAGGATTCAGAGGTCAGCTGCCTCCAAGTCAGAAAAGTCACAGTTAGGGGTCTGGGCAACATAACTGATCACCTCATTGCCAGGAGATAACAAAGGGAGGGCAGAAACTCCGAGGGAGGCGTACTCTTCCAAGTTGTTCCACAGTGAGCTGCCTCTTTTCACCAGACCACATCTGCTAGTAGCATTGATCTCTGGACTCGTCTGTGCATTACTCCACTGAAGAGCATAGTACACCACGATCCAACTCCAAAAGTCCCACCTCTGAAAACAAGAGATTTCTGGGGGAATCTGTACATCTAAATCATTGCAGCAAGCTAGTGCTAATCAGAATAAAACTGAAGTGGGATAGAATGTATCAAGTACACTTCAAAATAAAGGATATCATTATGTTAAATAATATATATTGTGCTAAATGCAAACTACGGCACTCAATTTAAAAGGAATAGACAAACTGAATGTCTAGCCCTATATCTGCAACCAAGGTGAATTTTTTCCTACAAAAAAACTCATGGACAGATGCTTTACTGGAAATTCTACCATATGTTTAAAGAAGCAATTATAGAATGTCTACAAAAGTTCTTCCAGAAATTAAAAAATAAAGAAAACATTCTAGGGAAAAATGAACCCATAGACATTCTTAGTACTATAATTTGTAATAACCATAAATGCAACCCAAATGTCCATGGAAAAATAAATTGTGTTACATCCATATGAAAGAATATTAATCCTTGATTTGAATCAAACATTGATAGGTGCAGCAAAGTACATGAATTTAACAATAAGAATGCTATGTAAAAATTAGCTAGCTAAGAAGTTTAGAAAATATTAATTGTTCTCAGTGGGCCAGCCAAATAGTTCA
>NW_004524624.1:14217085-14217697 GCF_000260255.1 Octodon degus | reverse complement strand
CTAGAGAAAAGAAGCAGATCACATTCAAAGGAAAACCCATCAGAATTATGGCCGACTTCTCTTCACAAATCATGTAGGCAAGAAGAGCATGGAGCAGAGTACTTCAAGTCCTCTATGAAAGAAATTCCAGCCCAGACTACTATACCCTGCAAAACTCTCCTCCAAGTTTGATGGAGAAGTGAAATACTTCCATGACAAAGAACAGATAAAGAATATCATGATGACAAAGCCAAGCATACACAGCCTACTGAAAGATGTTATAGAGAGGAACCAAAATGATCAGAACACCATGACTGATATCAGAAGCAACCAACTAAATAGGGTAAGCAATTAAACACAGGAGAAAAAGGAGTAAAAGACAACAGGTAAATAATATGTCAACCATAAGTCAATACATCTCAATTCTAACCATTAATGTAAATGGATTCAATTCACCAATTAAGAGAAATAGACTGGCACATTGGATTAGGAAACACAATCCAACAATATGCTCTATACAAGAAAAACATTTAACTCATAAAGACATTCATAGGCTGAAAGTCAAAGGGTGGAACACAATACTACATGCCCCAGAACCTCAGAAAAAGCAGGTGTAGCACTCCTATTCTCAGA
>NW_004524624.1:14213336-14214855 GCF_000260255.1 Octodon degus | reverse complement strand
AAAAAAAAAAAAAAAAAAAAAAAACAGTGGCTGCCTAGAGATAAAAATAAGCCAATCTGGATGGGGTGAAAGGGATGAATAAAATGGAAACTAGTGACTTCTGACAAATAATGACAATTTCACTTCTTGCTTTCCTTTCACTATTCCTTTGATTCCTTTCTTTTGTCCAATTTCTCTAATGTTTCCAGAACAATGTTGAACAGGAGTAGCAATAGCAATTGTTTTGTTCCTGATTTTAAGTGAGTTTTCAGTTGCATGTGTTGAAGCTACTGTGCATCACTGCGATGAATCCTACATGATGATGGTGTATAATATTTTTTATTGATTTGCTGAATTCTGTTTGCCCATATCTTACTGAGAATTTTTGAATTTTTTTTTGTTGAGGTCTTCTCTTTTTTTGAAATTAGGATAATGCTTATTTTTACAGATGATTTGGGGAGTATTGCATCCTTTTCCATTTCATTAAAAAAACTGAGGAGTGGTAGCATGATTCTTCTCTAAAGACCTGTGTAATTCAGCAGTGAATCCATCAGTACTTAGGAATTTCTTTGCAGATGTTTTTTTTTTTTAATCACTTCTTCAATTTTATTGACTAACATAAGATCACAGAATTGCTATATCTTCTGTAGGAAGTGCCTGAAGCTGGAAATTGATCACTGATGCAGAGACAAGGCAGGACTAGTCCGAGAACAGGGATCTCCCAAGGCAAGCCACAGGAGCTTCCTGACTCAGCTTAGAGAATATCAAGCCCCAAGAAACTCCATGTAATGGATTGCTAAGCAAAAATGTGTCACATAGCACCAACCTGACAAACACACTACATGGTTGAACTGTTCTTTTCTTCTCATACAAAAAGATCATTGGACATCCAAAACATGAAAATTCAAATTAAAGAAAAACTAAGATCTTTATCTCACTGCAGAAAGAATGATTATCCTCAAAAACTCAAACAAAATTAAATGCTGGTGAGGGTGAGGCTGCAGTGAAAAAGACAACCTTCTATATTGCTGATACGAGTGTAAACTGGTACACTGCTATGGAAATCAGTACATAGATTCAAAGAAAAAACACTAGCAGTTCCATTCGACTCAACTATTCCCCTGCTAGGTATCTTCCCAAAAGAGCAAAAAATATCACACATCAGTGATCTATTTATAGTAGCACGGTTTATGATAGCTAAATCTTGGAAATACTATATGCCCATCAAGAAAATGTATTTATGTACAGTGGAGCACTGTTCTGCCATGAAAAAGGACAAACTTGTGACATTTTTAGGAAAAAAGATGCACTTTCTTTTTTTAATTAGTTTTATTGAGAAACAGATAGCAATGAGACAGTTTCAAAACTGATCCCCGGGATAGTTTCAATAATTAATACATTGCAGATTGTTGTCCTCATAGTGGTTATTCATAGTACAAGATGCAGACACGATATCCTGTCCAAACACTATTAGTACAAATCTTTCTTCTCATTGAATTAAGAGAAAGTAGCTGTATATCTATCCTATTTTGTATATACA
>NW_004524624.1:14209741-14211456 GCF_000260255.1 Octodon degus | reverse complement strand
AGATCAGATTCGTAGTGATCCACCCACCTGTGTTCAGTCTCCCAAAGAGCTGGGATTACAGTCATTTACCACCACATCCATTCTCAATCGCCATCTCAGCATGCCCTGGGAGTGGGGCCTGCATGGCAGGCCTGAGGATCGAACCCTGCCTGCTGTATCTGCCTAAGTAGGCGCTTTAATCCACTGAGCTATTTGGCTGGCCCAAAATTGGAGATGTTGTTGTTGTTTTTGTTTTGTTTTGTTTTGCTAGTTCAGGCTGAGTTGAGACCGGGTCTGGTGCAGCTTATGGAGCTGGGGATCGAACCGTGGTTCCCTGTGCCTGGCTGAGTTTGCCCAAGCGGGCACTTTAAACAACTGAGCTAACCGCCAACTCTCCCCACCCCATCCCCCACCATACCTAAGGTCATGATTTAAAAAAAAAAAAGACAAGACTTTACAGAGTAAAACAATGGAGGGAAGGATTTTATCCTACTCTCATGATTAAGTGGTGGAAGGAATAAGGTTAGTCAATGAAGGAAAGAATAGAATTATTAGAAAGTAATAATGCTAAGATAGAAGCAGACAGTATGGGAAAACATTTCAAGAAGAAATAAACAAGAAAACAAAAAATAGATACATCAAATTTAAAAATTAAGGAAAAGAGGACATGTAAATAATATATTCATTGAAAATGTACAAGAAAAATTCAATAATGTAAGCATAAAATAGCTTACAGGAAGAATTGCAGGAGGAATGAGGGAGCTGGGACACTGAATCTATATGTTAACCATATGTACCCAGAAGACTAGGTATTTGAAAAGGAAAGAAGTAGAACAATGTGGAGAAGGTAGATCTTAACTGTGCTATGCTTATTTTTTTTTTCTGGAATGTGTGAAAACACAATGCATATTTTGTGACAAAGTTTCAATGACAAGAAAAAAGATTGATGATACAGCAAGAAACACAATCAATGAACAGTAATAAGACTTATTGGGATACTGAAAAGAATTGAATAGTCATGTTTAGTACAAATGCAAATCAAACAAACCTAAAACAACTATCACAACCAAGGTCACTAAAGCTGGCTAACAATCATCAACTTCACACTGTAGGCCAGAACATATTAATCCTAGTATTGATAGAGCTACCTTTGAGGTCAGAGTACAATCAGAATACATGAGTGATTTTTCAAGGTGAACCTAGGAAAAAAGTGAAATTAGTTGCATAAGTAAACTTGGAATAAGTAAAATGTTATAAGCCACAAATGTAACAAATCTAGTGAAATCAAGCATAGTAAAATTTACAAAATATTTTATTAATGTCATTTCAAAATAAAGAATTTCAGTTTCACTCCAACATTTCATCAATATCATCTAATTGAACTGACCATTTGCATAGGTCTGTCATAAAGAAATCATATGAATAACTAAGTTCTCACCTGCCCTTAAGTTCTGGTTCATATTTGGAAGAATAAGTTTCTTTTTCTAGTTCACAAGTTTCCAGATTTGTATGACCTGATCATAATTTACAGTGGGTAATGAGGCTTGAGCACATATTTTCCTATTTATTATGTGTCAGAGGATTAATTAACAGTGAGTAAAAACTAAATGTATTTAATATTGCTGTGTGAAGCACTGTAAAATTGAATTTCAGGTTATGAAATGTTAATTTCACTTTTAGCAATACAACATGTGTTAATATAATTCCCAAAGCCATCTTCTTCCTTTCTCTGTTCC
>NW_004524624.1:14200296-14206711 GCF_000260255.1 Octodon degus | reverse complement strand
GTGGTTGTTCAAGAAGAAGGGGGTGGTGAATGAAAGCAAGAGACAGGAAAAGGAATATTGTGGGACTGTCCTGCTTCAAGGTTCTATATGATGAGATTTTTGGACTTATGTTCAAACATGAGAAGTATATAATTCTTTATCCTATTTTTAAAATATAATGTAATTTTTAAAATGTTAAAAAAAAGAACTTGAACATTATAACAAAGTTTTAACAATCCTTAAGAACCAGTATTAAGTCTATAAACATTATATGATCTTAGAACCATAGCATTCTGCCCCTGGCACCCCAACGAATTTTGCACATCTCTGTATGCAAAAGGCATTTGTTGTACCTCTAAGAGTTGCCAAAATCTTAACTTTCCACATCATTGAAAAGTACAAGTTCCATATCTCCTCTGATATTTAAGGTGCAAGCCCAAGTTAGATGCTCCCAACATTCAAAGGCACAAGACAAACATTTTCATTCCAAAAGTTACAAACAAGGAGATACAAAGGATTGGGATTAAAGTAAGACCAAAACCCAGTAGGGCAAACATGGAATTGAAGTTGCATATGTAGCACCTGAGGCAATCTTTGTCAAATTGGGAGCTCCCAAGGGCTTGAGTGACTCCACCCATATGGCATTTCTAGTGCTTGTAACTCCCACAGCTTCTCTCTTAGGCCTTCTTTGTTTCCTCCTTGCAGATGTCCCTAGATAATCCATATTCTCCAAACTTGTGGTCTACCCTGGACCTTTGGCTTCACACTCACAACCTTCTATGGGGCTCACATTCTGGCCTCCCAGGCCTTCTTAAATATGAGTGGAAGCCTCTAAACCCTGTTACTCTTCATTCTGCATGTGCTTGAAACCAGCACCACATGGATAATGGCAAGACCTGCTGAAGTAGCCAGGCTTTTTTCTCTTGGCTATAGGGATCAACTGGATCAATAGGCACTCTGACTAGAATTCTGAAGCACAAACTTTCTAGGCTTCTGCAATTTTGGAAAATGGTTTAGCTGCCCCATTCTGGAACATGGTGTTGTTTGGCTTTTTCCTTATGGCAAAGTTTTTACTTTTGCAGTTTTGAGGCATAGGTGTGGAGACATCCTGCTTCTTGTGGTACCTTCGGGCTATCTTTTATATTCTGTTCCTTTCAGCAATCAATATCTCCTCATCTCTGTCTTTGTAGTCCACAACTTTATAGGAGATACCTTTATGGCCCAACTCACACATCTTAATTCACTTTCCTGGCCTTTCTGCTCTTTATTTGCAGCACAAATATGGCTAAAAGCCCCCAGCAATAGCCATGATACTGCCTCAATATTCACTTGCCTTGAAATTTCTTCTGTCAGATTAATTAGTCTACCACCATTAATTAATCTTACACAAAGTCCCTGTACATGAGCAAAATGCAGACAAAAAATTTCTGTCAAGCTAGAACACAGAATGTCTAGAATCCAACAAGTAAAGCAGTCCTTCTTCCCAGAAGAATCCTAAATTGATCTTTCTCAATTTTCTGGTCTTCTGAGCTCTGACCAGAATCTCCCATACAGAACAGCATATGAAATTCCAGCTCTACTCTTTCAGGAGATACTCCAAACTTTTCCAAAGTCTTTCTGCAAGTCATTCCCAGAGGCTCTTTTTTATTTTTTATTTTTTAAATTTTTTCCATAATTTTATTAAAAAACAGCAATGAGACAGTTTCAAACCAAATTGGTAGGACAGTTTCAATAATTAACAAATTGCATACTCTCTTCCTACTGGATATTTGCTGTACAAGATGCAGACATGATATCCTATTTACAAGAACTATTAGAACAAATCCATCTATTCATTAAGAGAATGTAACTATATATCTATCCTAACCACTTTGAATACACAGATACAAAATGGACATTCATCTGTATCCTCTTTTTTGTTTAGTTCCATTATTTGAATATTATAGGTGTGTTAACTCAGAAAAATATTCTAAAAGAGTCCAGTAGCCCATAATAGCATTGGGTCTTCTGTTTAACTAGCAATGTCAGAAATTGTTGACCCAAGTCCCCTTACAGCTCAACATAACAGCATGGCTTTACTTTACTTCGTTTTTATATTTTTCTGCTGGATGGTTAAGACGGAGGTAAAGCAGGACCTATGCAACAAGAGTTGTAGCTTTTGGGTCTGATAAGGTCAGTGAAATCCCCTCAGGATTTTTCCTGAGATCCCGTACCTCAGATTGTAGATCTTGTGTCAGTGTCAGCCATGTGGATGAGCCACAGCCATTGCTTGGCCCATGTGCTCTTTGTGAAAGCCTGAAAGAATGTTTCCTCTCCATGTGACTCTCCTTAGGCACACTCTACATCATCAATTACTTTTCTCTCTGGCCCCATAATCTCCTAGATCAGAAAATTTGGGACACTACTGAGTTACATGACGTTACAGTACAAGTTCTCATATGTCCTGAGTCTTAATTGACCTTGGAAGGCTAGGGCCAACATGTTGCCTTTCCTTGAGGCCCTCCTTTTTCTCTAATTTAGGAAACATGATAGTGACAAGCCATACAGTTATATGTAGAAGACGGGCAAGGCAATGATCCTGAGAATCTTCAGAAGATTTTTGAATCTATCAGTTAATTGGAAAGATTCTCACCCTGACTAACTATATATACTGACACCTGTGAACTAAGTAACTGCACTGAAGATGGCAATTTGTAATAGTAGGTTCCTGCTTGGAGTGCCTGTCATTCTGGTCTTCTGAATATGGGCTGCTTGTCATGACATGCCAGATGCTGCTGTGATGTCTCTCAGGTAGATGGTTGGTCAAAAAGAAGGAGATGGTGATTGATGGCAGGAGACAGGAAAAGGAATGTTGTGGGACTGTCCTGCCTTAAGGTTGTATATGGTTAGATTTCTGGACTTATACGTAAACATAAGAATTATATAATTCTTTATGCCTATTTTTAAAATATATTTTAATTTTTTAATTTTTTATCATATTCTATAGAGACTTAAAGTTCCACATATCAATACTTGATGAAAAACGCCTGTTCCATGTTATGCCTAAGATGTTTGATATTCAGACAGATAGTGAGGTTAAGCTTACCAGCCTACGTTGTATGGTAGTAACAATAAGTTTCTTTTGTGGAGGGTTAATATCCTAAAGGCTCTTGAACCACATGGTCAGGTACAGTCACGGCGATGACCCCACTATCTTGGTACCAAGTACTGTCTTGGTTACTTTCTTTTCTTATTGTTGAGACAAAATACTCAATTCCCAAAATTAAGGAAAGAAAGGTTTATTTAACTCATAGTTTGTGCAAGTTTCAGCCCTGAATTGGCTGGCTCCAAGGCAGGGTGGCATGGCAGGGGCAACATCTCAAGGAAGTAGAAACAGCAGAAGCAGGAAGAGCCAAATGGGAGAAAAGCAGATCAGTTTTACTCCCTCATGTTGCAAGCTACCTACCCACCTAGGGTAGGTGTAGTTCTCACACAATCCTCCTGCTCTCCTTTGCACATGCTCAGTATGTTTATAAAGTGAGGACCCGGTGGTCCCCTACTGAGTCACTTAGTTATACTTTTCAATTTGTACATAATTTATCAACTATTATAACTAACATAAACTATGACTTGAAATTATAAGTTGTTGGTAGCCATGGAAGCTGGAAACTTTTGAAATGTGTGAAAGCATTACTAGGTGCCTAAAGCAGCCAAGCTACCTCTGTCCTGAGATAAGCATCCTGATTGACTAATGTCAACTACCAGTCACTAGGCAACCTTGTGTCATGTGTTACTACCTCTGTAAAGATATAAATAATTGTCTCTGCTATTGTTCTGGGAGCTGCCTCACCAACCACAGGCCACCATGTGACCCAACTCTGGTCTCCTTGACTATCTTTTCCCCATTCCTGCCATCATTTTTCCCTGGGTAAAATGGATCACACTCAGAGACCAATGGATCCCTACAATAAATAAAATAAATTGATCTCTTAAGACCAGAATAAAATTTAGAGAAGTTTACCTGGACTTTAATAAATGTTCCCACAAACTAAAGATAAAAATAGAGTCATAATGCTAAGAATGCATTATATGAAGATAAATCTTCTAATTTACATGTAGGCTAATAATCATCTAAGCTTTTAAAATTTTACTGTATAAATATATCAGGGATTAAAGATAATGATACTTTACTTTCATAACACTTTCTTCAAGTCTCAGTGCATGAATTCAAAGTCCCACAGCATTTTTCTATTCTATTTTTAAGTTAGTTTAAGACTTTAATAAACAAGTAGTATTAATATATAATTACCTTAGCACCCTGAATAATATCTCTTCCTTTAAAGTCACTTTTAGGTAACTGCATCTGATCACCTGATAAATGTGTATTTCTTAGTCTTCCATACCATTTAGAAGACATCTGACAGATTTTCCTTGACTATAGTTTATTAGGAAATGCTTTACTCTCTGCCTGCAACTTGATCTTCATTCGCACTTCTCACCTGCATGCTGATTGGTTCTTGTGCTCATCAGATTCATCCTCTTCGGCTCCTCATTACATGAGCTGCGGCCTCTGCCTCCAGCATAATCACTCTCGCATACTCAAACTTTACATACACTACCTATACTTTTGGTTTACTCTGTTTCTTTGTTATGAATATGTTTCCATTTTATTTTGTGTACAAAAGATGATAAGAGATTCTTCTTCATAAGCTTTCTGTCACACTTAGACCATTTCACGGTATTGCATATCATCCACTCCTTTTTACTTGCATCACATATTTTAAACATTTTGGGTGTCTTCTTGTTAATATTTTTCTACAGATCCAATTCCCCATACTTACCTACACGTAACAGGTACCTTCCCATTTTCCAAGTGTCATTTGTCACCCAAGTATTGCAGCAGGATTCATTCAACACCTGGGGTGCTCGGTTCCAGTGACTACTACTCATTGTCTAATTTAGGAAACAAGGCCACAGTTTGATGTTATCATTGTAGCAGATTGTTTCACAACTAAAATTTCAGGCACAAGAATTACTTGCTCTGCTGTAGTTTTTCTTTTTAGCCCTTTCATTTTCTTCTTTCTCAAAAATATCCTTTTAATTATGTTCTGTATAGTTCCTGATTCTCCCTTCTTCTCTAATTCTTTTATTCCTCTTCTGGGCTTACTTCTCTATCTAGGTTCCTATGATTTTTCTCAGATGCTATTATTCCCAAATCTTTCCAAACATTCTATCTTCCTGCTTTTTAACTTTCATTAAGAAAAATATTTATTAACAAATACATAGAAGCCGAAAGGAAGGCTTTGTTTTTTATTTTAATTTTTTTACTTACAATTTTACCAATATTTGAGGCTTACCCAATGTCTGTTTTAACCATTTCCAAGGAATAAACATCATTATTCCAGTCTAAGATGAAAACTTACTGCTCTCAGGGGCCAGGGATGTAGCTCAGCTGTACAATCCCTGCCTGGCAAGTGTGAGTTTCTGATTCTCTGTACAAAAACAAATCAAAACAAAACAAAGCAACTTCTGTTCTTAATGTCTCAGTCAAATGTGATTCTTTAACTTGGGTCTATCAATTATTCATTATTTTTCCAAAGTTATATACTTGATTTAGGAGTTTCTTTACCCTTTAAAACTAATCATGTTAATATATAAATAAATTTTTTTCTCCATTCAAAACTAAGTTTTTGTGTCGTTTTAAAAACTCTATTTATTTGGCACAGGGTCTTGCTACACAGCTCACACTCCTAGTGATCCTCCTGTCTCAGCCTCCCCAGTGCTGGGATCACAGGCATGCCCCACCATGTCCAGTTTTCGTAGCCAGCTCAACGTGGGGCCGGCATGGCATGTGTACCAGCAGGTGCTTAGACCACCGAGCTATCTGCCCAATGTCTACAACTTAAATTTTTAAATCAGTCACCATGCCATGTTTCAAATTTCTCAATTGAACTCATACTTAAATAACTTACAGTCAGATTCTAACATTTCATTTTAATTACTGTTTCTATCCATTTCTAATGTTTGTACATCAAAACATTTTTCCCCCTCATGGCTTAATTTGCAAAATCTCCACTTCATTCGAAAATCTTTACTCACCAAATAATTGGACCACACCTGAGCAGAAAGCTGGTATAAGAAGTAGACTCAAGGAGATGAAGTAAAGCAATGGGAGTATGAGGTCAGACATCAAAGTGACAGATTTCAAACCTCAAATTTGAAGGTTCAGATAGGTTTTCAATTCACTTGTAAAGTGACAAGTGTGGCATAATGACAAGAGGAGGTCAGTAATGAATAAACGTATCTGATGCCAAGATTGCTTTAGGAGAGATGAAAAAGAAATACACTAATAATTTTCTCTCCCCTCTGGTATTTCTTTCTCTTGTATATTTTCTTCTTATGTCCCTCCCTCATTTCATAATCTCTTTTTATGATCAATAAATTAGATTATATATAA
>NW_004524624.1:14193199-14200191 GCF_000260255.1 Octodon degus | reverse complement strand
ATGAGAAATTAATCAGAGTTCTCCAGAGAAAGAGAATGAATAGAAAAGTGATGTGGATGTTAAGAAGGTAATTTATATTCTGTGGAGATTAGCACACCTAAAATGTACAGACCTGGGCAGGCACAAGATCAGCTGTCTAAAGCTCCTCCTTAAGCAAGTCTAGGCAGGTGCAGGAGACTGCGATTCGAATCCCAGCACCACATGCTGCACCAGCCCTGCACTCAGGGCAGGTTGAACCAACTCAAATAAATAAAGAAATAAAATCTATAGACCTATCAGTGAGATTGGAAATTCTCATAAGATTATTGAGTCCAAAAACTGGCAATAAAGTTTTTTTCTCCTAGAGAAACCTATTATGACATTCATGCACATATGGAAGTAGTGCACATTACTGTCCACTAATTGATGCCTCACCATTATTTCAAAAATATAGGAGAACCCATGGCACAGTTGGTTATTAGCATATGGTATTTATACTAAAAATATATACTATCTCATTCTTCTTTATTTCTCTGCTAATATTCTCTACAATGAATCCTATACTCAAATAACAGCAAAATTGAGCTCATTGTGTTCTTTCACATTTTCTACCTTTCTTCCCATATGCCTCTATCTTCTCTACTTGACAATCTAAACCTCTATAACTTTTTTTTAAGGGAAGGGCCTACAGGGTGTTCACAGTTTCAGTACTAGATCGGATTCGTAGTAATCCCCCTGTTTAAAGCCTCCCAAGAGCTGAGATTATAGGCCCCTGCCAACACATGCAGTCTTAATTCCTGTCTCAGCATGCCCCATGGGCAGGGCTGGCACGGAAGGCCTGGGGATTGAACCTCTGTCCCCTGCACCTGCTTGCAAGTGCTTCAATCCGCTGAGCTATTTGGCCCACCCTTCTACTACTTCATTTTAACCATGGATTTCTTTATTCTGGAATATTCAGAAAAAATTACACAATCCTTACCTGTCCTTCTCTTGAGTTTACATGTATTTCCAATTATTATGTGATTTTTGTCTTTGTTATTTCATATTTCTAGTAGTCAAACAAAAGACAGAGCTAACCACAGTGTTTGGATTGTCTTATCTGTAGGATAACAAGCACATTTTTGGTATTCTGTAAAGTTCTTGAAGGTAGATATTAAATATTTATAAATTTCAAAAATGATATAAATTAAAAGCTGATTATTTTGGTTGAAAACAAATTCATAAAGAAACAACATAAAATCAAAGGTTTGCTTATAAAATTATTTGGAATACTAAGCTTATGTGTGAAATTAAAATCTTTACTATTATCATAGCTACATTTCTCAATGCTGAAACAAAATACACAATGCCCAGAACTTAAGAGAGGGAAGGTTTATTTAGCTCACAGTTTATAGAGGTTTCAGCTCATAATCAACTGGCTCCAAGGAAGGCTGACACATGGCAGCAGGGCAACTGCTCATGGTGTCAGCAAACATCAAATACAATGGGGGCGATTTCTGTCCAATACGTCATACACAGGCTCCCTGCTTTAGATCAAGTGTAGCACTCACACCCTTAATCCCAAAATTGCACTGTGAATCAATCACACACTTTAGATTCTGTTACCTCCAAAAATCCAGCACCCCCATGACTGCATGAGGCTCTGGCGGACATGCAAAACATCCACAAACTATAACAACTATCTAATATGAAGATGGCTAGCAGCTATAATTCCACAACATTTTACCTTTGACATTTCCAAACAACAATGTGCACTTGATAAAATAATAAAACTTTTCAAATTTGTTTATCATTCTAAAGTTTTTTCTTACTATACATATTTAAAATGAGATTTGGTTCTCTGGAGCTTAATTACTGTACAAGTAATAGTAATACTTAAACTGAATAATGTTTCACTACTAATCACTGCTATAAATTACTACACTAAAATATAGAAATCTATATTATCTAATTTTCATAGTGATAAATAAAAAATATGTTGTAAATGCTTTAGATTTCTAATCAAACTAATTATTAAAATAACTGTTTCTCTGATCTGAATCAATAGTCATTACTCCTTTAACACATTCTTAAAATATAACACCTATTAAAATAATATTATTGAATGTTTTATATCATAATGTGATATATTGAGTTTTACATCATATGTTTATAATATTTGTGTACCATTAAGGCATAGTTATTATGGAATGGAAATATGCTCAATAGGAAGGAAAAATTGGAATGAGGAAAATGGCAAATGAAAGAATGGAAAAAGACATATTTAGGTATAAATGCAGAACAGTTTGGATAATTTTACTTCTAATTTCTGCTGGTCTTTTGAAAGAAGCAATTAATGCTTCGAACTTTTTTATGTCTTTTATTTTTCTTCTCTTGAATTTCTTAAAATTTTTTCATTATTGTTGTTTTGCTTTTTTCTTTCAATGAATGTTAGGGCCGGCAAGGTGGCTCAGTAGAATAAGCACTTGCCTGGCAAGTGCAGGGCCTGAGTTCAATCCCGGGTTCCACCAAAATAAATAAATGAATAAATAAATAAATAAGAATCTTACACATTTATATCTGCTAAACTGAACAACTAATTTGAAGATAGCATTATGTAATGCAGTGAACATTATTGAATTCCTATTACTTTGTTTGGAGAAATTTTGTATGGTTTATAAAGCTGGGTTTTTCAATCTATATTTTCTGTTCTTTTAAAAAAAAATGAACACAGAAAAACCAGTAAACCTATGGAAATGTGTATGTCTGTGTGGTTGGTAATCTTGATTGTGAACTTGACTGAATTAAAAGCACCTAGAAGGTCAGTAAAGCACACTTCTGAGTGTGTCTGTGTAGGTATTTCCAAAAAAGACAGCCAGATAGGACCACAGACTCAGAGTTAATATCTGCTTTGATTGTCTGTGGCACCATCCTGTAGGCTTACAGTGCAGATTGAATGGAAAAGGAAATAAAAAAGAAACAAACAGGAAGTCAGCTTACATTGCAAGCTGTATTTTTCTGAGTAGGTGCATAGCTTGCTGTTGCTGTAGCCTATAGGGATCAGTCCGGGAAACTTTTAGGTCTCCACCTTATAGTGGCACTGCATAATTAACCACTCCTGTTCTAAGGCTTCAGCACCGTGGCCTAAGTAGTTAATGGGTCCTCTGGTTCTACAGCATGTGAATAGCTACTGTAAACTAAACTATAAAAGATTTATATTTTATTCTGTTTGCTTCTCTAGAGAAACCTAACCAACACAGAAGAACACTGAATAAGTAATAAATACAAGCATGTGCTTTTCTTAAATATCTTGTATTTATTATATGAAACCATTTATACAAACCTTGAGAAAAGAATTACTTTCCTTTTTGCAGTACATAAGCTAAGGTATGGTGATATTAAACAAATTTTCTCAAAGAAACATGGTCTAAGCCAGGTATGGTGGCATCCCAACAATGGAGTACTGTAAGTCTGAGATCAGCCTGGGCTACAAAGTGAGCCCAAGACCAGCCTGAAATGCATAGTAAGACCCTATCTCAAAAAGAAAAAAGAAAATGGAAAAGAAACATGGTATAAAATGTATCAAGTTCTTTTGAAAAATAAAACCTAAATGTTTTGCTTCTTTTCATTAAGGTAGTGAAAAAACTGATCACACCATGAAACAGTTATTAATTCTAGCACCTATGTGATGAGAGAGCATTTTCAGTGATGACTGAAACATGTCGATGGTATTCAGACAGATCACCAAAGACAATAATCATTTCATATAAGTATACAACATTTATATTTAGAAGTGTAATCTCATTCAAATAATTGCATTTGCCAAGCCTGTGGCACTCAGATTTGGAAAAGTGAGGAAAATGTATTTTCTGTTCCAATGAAAGCAATGTCAAAATCAATTACTAAGCCTCCAGGGCAGTGGAATGCCTTTTAGTTCAATGACACTGAGAAGCCAGACTTCTGGAAAATGGTCCTAAAACCTTGCTATTCTAAAGCCATCTCACACCTTTCCTTATCTCAATATGCATTCCCTTTACTCCACCTATTTAAATTGCAAAATAAAGATAAATCTTACCAGAGGTATTTATTTTTATAAATCTGTTGCATCTATTGATATTATCACTAAGTAAACTAATACTAAAGTGAAATTGTATTCTACAGCAAGCAAACTATAAGGGTTAACAGTTACATCATCATATGATGCAGATTGCAGAGGACAGTAATGCCTACTCCAAATCTTCACAACTTTGAACTAAGCATTTATGATTGCTGCCTTGTTTGTTTTTGGTCTTTTTTTTATTTTGATGTATTTTTTTGGTTGCATTGTTTTTTAGGGGAAGTTTATTTTTTGTTTTTGGTGCCAAGGACTGAACCCAGGCTTCCAACTTGCAGGGCAAGCATTCTACCGCTGAACCAAAGTACCCAGCCCCAAGTTGTGTTTTTTTAGCATTTAAGATTATAATATACTAAAAAAAAAAAAAAAGATTATAATATACTAAATTTTCACTATTATTTCAAAGACTCAGATATTTACCATTATGTCAAATGTTTGTATCTTCTTCAGTCTGCAGAATTTCATGCAACACAAATATTTACATTTTCTTTCTCTTAATTTCCTGTATTTTCCCTAATTTTATGTATCTTTCTTTTTCAAACCTTTGAGTATGGTCTCTGAAACTTGCATTTTGTAATACGTAAAATCTACATAGTCAATTTGTTCTCAAAACTTTTCTTTTCGACTCAAGCTGAATGGCATTTTCCTGTTTTACCCTTCACAACTCTCTCAAAATTAACAATTTTTGTACCATTCTAATACATTTTAGGGTCAGGGAAAGTTGCTGATACTCTATAATGTCTTTGTTGCTTTATCTCTTCTGATGTTCAAATTATTTGGCTGCATCATCTGCTTTTCTTTCTACTAGTAATACACTTATGAATGAAAGTTTTTTGCTGGACTTGACTTCTGGTTTTCACATTTCCATTTTTTCCCTATTATATTGTCTCAATTGTAGACTTTAGCATTTAAAATATATAACCTTTCCAACACTGCCCTGTAATAAAATTAAATAAACTTTATTGCAATTAGTGAAGTATCAGCATAATAGGTAAATTCACATTTCTCAATATCTGCCTATCTACTCATATTTTACTTCAGAGCCAAGTTAAACTTTATAGTCTGACATAATTTATTTTCTATAAACATACATAATTTTTTGTTCCTCTCATCTTTAGTCAAAATTACCTAACCAGGCCCTGAGCCTACATGATAGCTTTTGTCTGGGCTAGAAATTAGGTATATGAAGATAGATTTCCCCAAATCATAAAACTACAGATTTATTTAAGAAAATGATCACAAAATGTATGGGTTATAATTCTCTGCAAGTACTACAGTTTTGAGAACTTAATTTTGTCCTAAACTTTTTAACTGAACAGCAATATCAAATTACATGGCATTAATGCCACATAGATACAATTATATGAGAAAGGGAAAGAAACTGCTCCAAGGGAAGGAACGGCTGGGATGAGGGAAAGGAGAAAAGAAAGAAGGAATGAATATATATATATATGATAGCTTGTATAATTGTATTAATGATATCTGCTGGTCTATTGAAAGGAATAATGCTTTTAATTCTCCTTTTTAAATTTTCATAGTTCTTTGACTAATTTTACACGTTTATGTCTGGTAATCTGAACAACCAGTGTGAAGACAATACTATCCAATATAGCAACCATTGCTGATCCTGCCACTTGGTTTAGTGAAACTCTGTATCATTTTTAATGTTTCATTTTTATAACTATTTTTTGTATTCCCTTTAAAAATTAAAGAAACACAGATTTTTATGCCTTTGTATTTATATAAAATAATTTTTCACTTATTTTTTCATACTTTTATATTATTAGTCTTTTTATTTTGGTTTTTTTTTACTGTAACTAAATTCCTGCAATTAAAATTGTATTATAAGTTTAGAACTTGATTTATGTAACCCCAAAACTTAAAGTACTGTTTCTTTTTGTGTTAATAAATATTAGTAATCATCTACTATGTTGAAATTTTACAATGTACTTATGTGCACATAAATGTAGCTTCTATTGCAAAGCATTTTATTGCTTTTTTATAAAGATTTCAACTTTTTGATTTTGTGTTCAATACACTTATGTTTCTTTAGCTAAACTGTCCATGTATTGCCTAACTTATTATCTTCAAAAATTTCCGTACATTTCTACATATCTTCTTATTGATGTACATTGGAAATTATCAGAGGATATCATTTCAATAAACTGAAGTAAAAATGTAAAAAATGCAGTTAATTATTTAAGTATATAATAATGTTGCACTAGTAATAAGCTAATTTGGTCACAATTCTAAATATCTTTCACTGACAAATATCAGATTTCTCCATTAAATACATATATGTCCAAATATTAATACAAAAAGCAGTGTTTTATTCTGAGACTTTGAAATTAATTTTGCTGAAATTTGATGGTTTTACTAAGAAAAATATCCAAAAACATCCAATGAATAACATTGTTCTCTAGAAGTTAAAATTTAAAATGACACAATTTCATTCGTACAATCTGTAGTATATTCAGCAGATAAATTTGTACATGTAGGTAAAGTAAGTCTGATATTTCAAAAGACAAATTTCTGTATGACCAATTATATTCTATATAGTTTGAATGAAATTCATGCTGAATATATTGCTTGTAAGTATAAATTACCTAATATTTCTTGCTTAACCTTGTAAGGAAAAGTATTTCCTTTTCAAATGATTTTACAGAGATATATGCCCTCATATTTTTTGAAGAATACAAAGTCAAGGTTCAGCTTTTCGATGTAATACATAAAAAATGTGTCAATGAAAACTAGAAAGAAATCAGAAAGAAATTTCTATAATGAAACATAGTAAGATTAAGAGTTGAACATTTTATGTGGGCCTGCCCCTTAGCTCAGTTCTTTAAGTGGTTGCTTCAACAAAGCAGTCAGGCTCAGGTTGCTGTGGTTCAATCCCCACAACTCAAGCCAGCCAAACCTG
>NW_004524624.1:14176534-14192864 GCF_000260255.1 Octodon degus | reverse complement strand
AGATAAGGTCTGAGAAGATAATATCCGAGGAATTTCTACAACAAATAAAATGTGTTAGTTCAGAGATTAACAGATTCAGTGTACAAACTTAGTTAATTACGAATAAATCTATCCATGCAAACATCATGGGAAAGGCATTTAAAAAAGAAACAAGAGGAGAAGAAAAATACAAATGCAAATATATAAAAATGGTGTAAGACTTACAGAGGACTTTAGGAATGCAATAATGGAAGTCTGTGGATGGCAGAATAATTTCAATGTTGCAATTAAATTGTCCTTCTTTAATCCCCAAAATAAAGATTGAAGGCAAATACAGTGGTCCCTCACTTATCGCGGAGGTTGCAGAAACCCCGCCATAAGTGAAAATCAGCAAAGTAGCGATATTATATTTATTTTAGTATTTATACATAGATTAAGGCTTTATAAACCCTTTCTACATTCTTATAAAACTTGCCCACGAGTTGTAAAAACACTTCTAATGTTCCTAACCATTTTCTAAACTCGTAAACTTACATAATTTTAACAACATACGTCTACTGTACAGTACTGCAAAATCCTGTGACATAGCAAAAATCTGAGGTAAATAATTTAGAGTAATAAATTTTGGCAACCCGCAAAACAATGAGCCTGCAAAGTTGGACCGTGAAAGAGCGAGGGACTATTGTTAAGCGATAATGCTGGAATCCTTTAATATAAACACTAATAGACAAGAGGCTCAATGACTAGCTGGAGGTGGGAATCAATAAACAAACTAAAAAAAATTACAAATATCTCATTCTGTTTATGGCAGTTTAACAAAATATCCAAGATTGAGAAATACCTGAAAACATTAATTTATATATCACAATTCTAAAGACTGAGAATTTTAAGATCAAGTTGTTGGCAGATTTGTTATATGTTCATCGTCCAAATTGTGCCTTCAAAAATTATATATTAATAGCACATAGCTCTTATCATAAAAATCACCATTTGAAAAGTAAAATTAAAGGTTTTTTTGGTTTCACTAGGAATATAGAAATATGAGTAGAAGTGCACCTATATTAACAGCATGGTCTCAAAATGTAGACAACATTAATACTGAACCCAAGGAAAATGTTAAAAGCTTGAAGATAAAATGCTACATATTAAATTATGGAGTACAAAAAATTACGGGGTACAACTGAAGTCATATTCTAAATTATATATCAAACTACAAGTAACATATTACAGTTGATCATCTGTACATCAAAGCTAATTTAGGAAAGTAAGAGAATGATGAAACACTTTTAAAGGGAACTGGTAAAAATAGAAATTATTGAAGCAAAAATTTACTTTGAGAGCATAAATAAAAATATAAAATATCTAGCAAAACTGGGAAAAAAGAAAAAGAAACACAAGCTTTCTAAAAGGGAGGCAAAATATTTATTTTCACAATATACATATAAAAATAATATAAACATGTTAACAAATAAACTTATTCTAAAAAGCATAAAAATTAATAAATAAATTAAATATACATACTCATAATATGCAATTTATTAAGGGTTTTTAAGATTTAATTAAAAGCCTAATTATCTTCACATTAATTGAAATGGTTCAAAGAATATATTTAAAACATATTAAAGAACATTGATAGCCCAAAGAGTTTTATAGTTAATTTTAGCAAATTTTAGTCCACCAAAATGAAGGAAACATTTTTAATCTTAAAAATTAAATAAAGGGGCTGGTGAGATGGCTCAGTGGTCTAAAGCACCTACTTAGAACAAGCTAAGCTATGCAAAGCACAGGGACCATGGTTCAATCCCCCAGCACCACATGCCAGCCCGCCCCGCCCCCTGGTGGGCTGAGCTGGCCACACACACACAAAATAAAAAAAAAAAAAAAAAAATTAAATAAAGCTGCCATTCACTCAGTAGTGGGACATATTGACAGATAATATGGGAAAGAATAATAGAGAAGAATCTCAGTTATAATAATACATATAAAAAGCCAATCATCAATCTGTTTTCAAAAACTAATGACAATTATATGAACATGTTGACCTTATAATAGATATGTAATTTTTATTTACATGAGATAAGTATATGTGATCATTTCTCTGTGCAGTAGTTTGCTAATTAAAATTCAATAATCAGTCATTAAAGCTCTTGGGAAATTAGGGCTAAATAAGATTGTTAAAAGTATTTTGGGGAAGGCATACTTGATAGTAAAATTGTGAAGACTATTCCTTTTCTTGTTTGTGTGGCTGGCTCAGCCCATGGTGGGGTCTGGCACCGCATGTGGTGCCAGGGATCAAACTGCAGCCTTTGTGCCTTGCCTAACCTTGCCTAGGCAGGTGCTTTAGGGCACTGAGCTATCTCGCCTACACGTGAAGACTATCCTGTTTACGTAATTTTACTATCAAAGTAAATTGGAAAAAAGTTACCGAGTATGAATATTTTCATTCAATGTTGCATAGGATACACTAACCAATATATTTTTTAAAAATGACTGAAAAGTACAGAAGAGAAAAGAAAAATTAGTGAATGTTTTTATTTTATTTTAATTTTTAATTTAATTTTTATTTTTGAAGATACAATTGTCTTGCTCATAGACAGACAACCATTTTATGTAAAGAAAAAGTAAATATTTTAGATTTAGTAGGCCATAATTTTGTTAAAACTTTTGGACTCCTTAGCTTAAATGAGTCACATGTAATACATTACAATAATCTTAGCTGTACTCTAACAAAACTTGTAAAATCAAAAGACAGACTTAAGTTGGTTCTCAGCATAGGGTTTTTAACTCCTGTTCTATGTAGTTTGTGCACCAAATGTTATAGATAAGTTACTTAGAAATAATAAGAGAGATTGACAAATTTCGAATAGAAAAAAATATAAAAATAAGTGTGCTTCTCTAGATTAGCAAAAAGTAGGAAGAAAATATAATTCTAGCAACCCAAATATAACTCATACAATTATAACTAGAACTATGTCTGACAAAATATGCAAGGGTTTTATAAATCAGAAAGTTAAATTCATTAAATACTGTAAAATAATACATGAATCAACACTTTTTATGTGCATCAGAAGGCTCAAAATCACAAAGATATCGCTTGTTTTAACCTGACCTTCAAATTAGTGACAATTTCATGGATTATTTTTCAAATCATGTTTTAAAGAGGAGTTAGGGTAGGTTTATATTTTACATGAAAAAGCAAAGTCCTTAAGGGAACTAGAACATTTTAGAGGCACAAAATAATGAGGGCCCTTGATCTGCTGAAATATCATGAATTGTTATACTGGGCTGAGTAGACAGCTCGGCTGTCTAAGTGCCTGCTTGGTAAGTGCAAAAACCCAGGTTTGATCCCCTGAACCACACTCCATGCTGACCCCAGAATTCTGGGCACACTATGACAGGTACCAAAACTGAGCATGGTGGTGTATGCCTGTAATCCCAGAGCTGGGGAGACTGAGACAGGAGGATCAATACAAGTCTGACCTGTGCAGTGAGATCCTGTAATAAATAAATCAATAAAAGATCTTTTAAAAAAAACAATTACTATTACTATGCTATATTAATATATTACTGATGCAAGATCCAATAAAAAGGTACATAGCACAAAGACCATAAATGAGATCAAATATGGACAGAAGGCATAAACTGTAACTAACCAAGGAGTTTATGTTATGAATTCAATAGACTACTGTGACTATATTAGATTTAATATTACCAAATATAGGTTAGTGTAAAATAGTTTTCTTGTGTAATTCCACCAAGATAAGTATTGGCAAGTTACTTAAGTGGGTCTGTGCTAAATACAGATGCTGCATTATGAGCCAAATTAAACTTTTCATAGAAAAACATGTATTTGTTACAAAAGACATCACCCATGATATCTAGCGAATATATTGATAATGTATCCAAATTAAGATCAATCATTTGCAAATACCACAAATTGTACTCTAAAATCAATCAAATCCACATCACATTCTACTAGTGAAACAAGCTTTTTGTTAGGGACTCCAGGATATCTGGTTTGTGCTTTATATTCTTCAAATTCTCAGATAATGAAATCTGCATCAAGATAACACACACTCCTGTGTATGACTAACAACCTCACTTCTCTATAGAATCTCATCCCATCTCACGGGCAAAGTTTATTTTAGTGTATATACTTCTACGTCCAAGCCAATTAACCACAACATATTAAATCACCTGGTGGGCAGCTAGGGCTATCCTATTAGAAATGTGACCCATGCACAGTCACCTAGGAGCAGTAAATAAAATGAGTTGGAAACTTCTCTTCCCAAATTTACCTCTAAAACCATTCAAAAATCAAATGACACAAACTTCTTTTTGTTGTAATCTATTTATATAAATATTTAAGTGATGTAATATTCAACTACAAATACTGTGTATAAATTTCAATGATATAATTATCATTCTTTTTATTACTGCCTAATAAATTTTATGTAACTTTCTGTTTCATGTATTTTATCTCTTTAGCCTCACCTCCACATACAAATGTTGTTTTAATGATTACTGAATATGTATACATTTTTTGGTGAAGACTATGATATAAAGGCCTCTATTATATAATTATTTTCTGTGCAAATATTAGATTTACAACCCAAAGATTTTGTAGTGTAATCCTTTCATATGAGGATTTATGTATGACATAGACATTTATGCATTTTATGAATGTTATAAGAGAAAAAGAAAAAACTGAGTAAGGCTAAATAGACAAATAGAAATGCATTTCTTTCCCTGATGAATGTTATGGTATCTGAGGTGGTATACAAAGTTTTCAAGGGCAAGAAATTCATGCAAAAAAAAAAGAAAGAAAAAGAAAAGAAATTTTGATATAGTTGATGAAATCACCTGTACCTAGGTTGTAATTAAACAATGTTCTTATTGTATTATTTCCAGTTATCTTTTCCTGTTCCTTACATCATTACTTAATGCTCTCTGATATAATGTGGAGCAACAAGTAGCATTTCATAGGGCTTACTGGGAACACAGAGACAACACTTTTCGAGAGATTATTTCCTGCCAGCTGATATAAATACATTTGACAGATGGGAAAATAGAAGCTTATGAATATTAACTAACTGGCTATGATCCTGTAATAACACATATTAAGAAAGATGAGATTTGAGGGCTGGTGTTCTTTGGCTATTTTTGGCTTATCTATGTTTACTTAAACTTTATGTGTTTACTTAAACTTTGTATTACTTGGGCTTTTTCCCTTTTTTATTTTTTTTAATTTTTTTTCAATTCATTTGATACAGGGTCTTGCTACACAGCTCAGACTGGTAGTGATTATTCAGTGGCAGGCTCAGCATGGCCCGGCATGGCATGCGGTACCAGGGATCAAACCCGGGCCCTTGCGCTTGCCAGGCAGGCATTCAGTCCTCTGAGATACCTCCTCAGCCCTGAGATTTTTCCTTTTGATCAGTCTTACTGATGTAATTATGTAATATTGTATCTTCTACCCTCAAGGAGTCAATTCCTCATATATCTCAGGGGGGTTGTATATTAATTTATATAGCATATTTATTAAATCTTGCTTCTGCTTATCGTAGATTGCTTTACAGTTATCTTGTCATTTTCAAGAATTGATTTGCTTTTCTCTTCAAATAAAACCATTTGTTATCTGAAAAAAAAAAAAACAAAGTTTTCAAGGCCTAGGCATCTTTCTAATCAAACTCACCTGTCATCACTGTGTATCTTAGAAATCAAATTCCATTATGCTACAGGCCCAGCCAGCAAAATACAGTAGAACAAAGGGGAATTGACAAAGACTGAGCTCAACATTTGACAAGCAGCAGATATGTAGTCTTACAGCTGTGCTGAAAAATATTCTATGGGATTAAGGGATAACAACTTAAAAATACATTCTCTCTCTCCTCTCTCTCTCTCTCTCTCTCTCTCTCTCTCTCTCTCTCTCTCTCTCTCTCTCTCTCTCTCTTCAATTTCTGGAAAAGAGAATCTTCAATGATGACCTCACTTGCAGCCAAAAGTGTGGTTAAAAGAGTTAAACAATAAATCACCTGGTGCCTTTGCCTTCATGACAGGAGAGATGACCCTAACTCATTTGCTGTTGACTTTTCTGACTTGTGAAGTTGTTTGACATTGTATTTTATATGTGTAGAGATACTTATATTCCCTTTGCTTTCTGATTTTGAAGTCATTTTAGTTGCTACTAGTCAGTAGCATCATTTCTGAACATAAAAAAATCATGTCAAATATTTCTTTGGGGACTAATTTCAACTACTATTTTCTCAGGAATATTTATTACCCAACAGAGACACCGTTTTGTACTTTTTTTGTGCACAATGTCTACAGAGTGAGCTAAAGCATGTCCATTTATAGCTGAATTTGACCATATTGATGGTCAAACTCAGTATTTCTCAACTAGGAAAGTGTATCATAATCACCTGGAGAATAAACATATGGAGAACTCATTGATAAATAGGTGATAGATTGCTCCACAAATACCTTTGGATAATTAGATATTTGGTTATTTACCTCACTATCCTGACTTAATGCTGGTAAAGTGAGGTTGCTACATGTATTTTGATAAACATCTCAAATTATGCTTACATCCCTTGGTTTCTCAAAGTTATGAACCACAAATCTGGTCAAATTATTCTTTAAAAAAATATCGAGCCAAAATCCAAAACAAAACAAAAACATGCTCTACCATATGAAGGGCTATAAACATGAAAAAACAATTGTTTTCATTTAATATCTTGTTTCCAGGGTCTAATGCAATGGTTTCCAATAAAATAGAGTAGACCCTAAAAGAATAACGGTATGTGAAAATAATAAGGAAAGGCACAAACTTGTTTTAAAAAGTTGACAAAGATCAAACGAAATTCCTCAGAGAGAAAAACAACTTGGGTGATTCCTAAGTGGTTAACTCCTTTTGTCAGCATGTGAAATTCCATTCTTAAGTTTCTGTACTAGAAGATCACTAACCTCTTACTGAGGATGCTACAACTGCAGTCAGGATGCTCCCCAGTAAAAAGTGGCTAGACACTGCAACTGTGTTAAAGAATTATTAAATGAACATAGTCACATGTCTCATTTGTGGCTCTGAATCCAGAAGAGGAGTTTTAGAAAGAATTGTTAACTTTATTTATAATATTTGAATGCTTAATGTATCATTGGGTATAATACAACATGACAGTTAAAAGGCAAAATATACATAGTATAGCATATACTTGAGCAGTGAGTGGATAAAACATAATAATATCATCATTTTTCTTTATCTGAAAATGCTCTGGATGCTGCAAAATGTCCCTCATTTTTTACTAGATCATTTAAATTGAGGTTCTCTTTTTAAAATTCACACCCAACCCAGAAGATAATATAAAGATTTGTATTGATTTTTAAACGTTTGTAAGGTGCTCTAACTAAATGCATCATAATTTTATGCAAGCATTCTCAATACTAATAGATATTTGAAATCAAAATATTTTATTATTACAACCAATTAATATTCTCTGTCAGAGTAAGTGCCTCCTTTGGCAAGTGCAAGGATCAGGTTTTAATGTGCTCCCCCACCCCCAGGGTGCACTGAGCCACCCAAATTTGGGTGTGGTGGCACTTGCCTGTAATCCCACCACTGAAGAAGCTGAAAACAAGAGGATCACTACAAGTCTGAGCTGCATAGTGAGACACTGTACCAAATACATAAAATGAAAAAAATCCATATATGTATACCAGAGAATTAAAAATCAGATTTTAAAATCTGTTATTTTAAATTAATGCATATATTACAAATTTTAATGAATCTTATCAAGTTAGCTCTAGGTCTTAATAATTAAGTTTCTATACAGAAGAAATAGAAATTTGTGTTTATTTTCTGGCCTAATAGTATCTATTCTAATCTTACAGTTTTACAACTACATATACAACCAATGTATCTATACTTGTTGATACATTTTATAAACTTGAGAAATTTAAAAGTTTAACTAAGTGACTCAGAGAGCCAGGAATCTTACTTTGTAAGCATCCTCATCCTGTGTAAGAGGAGGGCACGGACACTGTGTGAGTTCTACACCCTCAGCCCTGGGATAGCTTGTTTATAATATAAAGAGGGAAGAGAGGCTGGCTAGACGCCACAGCTGCTGCCCTTCTCTTTGCTCTTCACTGTTTTTCTGCTGCCATGAAGTGTTGCTCTCTGCCATGTGCCACTCTGTCTGGGAGCCAGCTGAGTATAGACTGAAATTTCCACCAACTGTGAGCTAAGTAAACCTTTCCTTCCTTAAAATTGCAGGTCGGGTATTTTGTCCTATCAACGATTAAAATGTAACTGAGACAGTATCTCATCATAGTATGCACTCTTTTAGTGATTAATGACACTGAAATTTATGAGATTTTTAGTTATAAAGTGTGTTTTTCCTTTTCTTGAAGTTGTGTTTTCATATTCTTTTCATGTTCTTTTTAAATTATTGATCTGTTATTGATGCATAAGGACTTCAAGTGTCATATAAACATGTACCTTGTTGCAAGAGTATTTTTATATCCTCTATTAATGGTCCCAATATTTCATCCCTAGGAGTGGGTGGGACTCCACTCATTCCTATGAGTGGAATATACACTTCATCCTGTTACTCTGCAGGTCTTTCATTATGTCCTTATTCATGAAATCCGGGCACAAGTTAAAACTTGTCTTGTGTGTTAGTGAGTAACACAAGTTAAAGTCTACCAACTCAGAGTTTCAGCCTTCCAAAGACTTTTGCTTTTATGCTCTAGCAAGTCCACTAGTCTGAAAAGAAATGTAAGGGTCGAGTAGAAAATGTCCACATCATGCAGTTGCTTTGTAAGAGCATATTTACAGAATAGCAGGCTTGTAGGCATATTATAGCATAAGTTAGAAATCACTTGGAGGCTTGTGACCACAGGCTCTGCTGCCTGTCATGTAGCCAGCTTACTGCATTCATTTAGTCTTTACTGTACAGGCCCAGCTGTTCTCCTTCAACAATATGTGGAATAATGCTGTGTCTGGCTTGTATTTTAAAAATATGCCATGATTTCTACTTTCTTCGAGGTCTTCAAGGATGTCATATTTGGGGAAGACTGGCTCAGTCAAGGATACCTCTGTTTTACCTATTCTTCTCCTACCTCCTCTCTCCAAAAATGTTCCTGTACAATTTTACCTGACAATATGACATAATTCTTGTATTCCACATAACCAGTCATGTAATGACATGCTATCAGCTTTGTACTTCCCTGCTTGCAAACCATATTTAAATTGAACTCAATCCCAAGTCAAGGATGATGATTTGGAATTGATTCCCATCAGCCCACTAACCTTACATTAAAGTTGCCTTCCAAAATCTCCTCAGTGTGGAGGGTTTTCCTTTTAATTCTGGATTTTCTCCACAACAGCTTCACTTGAGATTAGGTAATCTTAGATCTAGCCTATGCACAGAACCTGGAGAAAGACTGAATTCAGCTGATCCCAGTAAACTCTATCATCATGTCTTAATATTTTCAATAAATGATCCCTTTCAAACTTAGGTCTTTATACAAGAATAGAAAAGTGATATCAAATAATTTCTTAAATGTCTACTCCTTCCCCTCACCTATTTTTCCACTTATTTCCTTCCTTCCTTTCTTCCTCCCTTCCTTCCTTTCTTCCTTCCTTCCTTCCTTCCTTCCTTCCTTCCTTCCTTCCTTCCCTCTTTTCTTCCTTCCTTCCCTCTTTTCTTCTTTCCTTTGTTCCTTTCCTTCCTCCTGTATAACTATTTTCTCTCTCTTATTTTTTTCTACCTTCCTTCCTTCCTTAATTCTTCTTATGGTTTTTGTCTGTTTGTTTGTTCCTTTCTTCCACAGTCTGTATACTGATTGATCCCCTGAAGGCCCATGTAGTAAAGCCTTTAGCCCAGTGTAGTGCTACCAGGAAGTGATACAACCTTTAATCTTTGTCTGGTGAGAGGATTTGAGACCTTGATTACACCCTTGAAAGTGACAGTAGCAATAAGTCCTTCATCATTTCTCTTTCAAGTCATGATCGTGAGATAAATGATTCTGCCTTACACTATCAATGATATGCTGCCTCCCTGGAGGTCCCAGAGCAGATCGACACATCGTGGGCTAGGACTTCTGAAGCTGTGAGCCAAAATGATCTTTTTCTATGTGCAACTTTATGTTAGCCAGGTTGCCTTTCACTGGGACTCAGCACTTGACCTCCACAGCTTGATGGGAGAGAGGCTTAATTCACTTTTAGGGGATTCGTTCTATGTCAAGCTGACTCAAAGGTATACATATCATGGAAGAAGCTCATGGTGAAAGAAAACCCTTAAGTAAGTGGGCCTGGGAAGCAGAGCAGAATGATGCCAGCAGTGAACATGCCAGAAACCGCATTTTGTAGCAGCACAAGCAGGCTTCTATGACCCACTCCAGGTACCTGGAAGTATGCTCTACTACTCCAGAGCAAACTAAGATGGCATAGTTAAGTTGAATCATTAAGAGCTGATTACTTCAAGGATGGGTTACTGTTTTGAAACACACATGTTTTCTTCCATTCCTTTTTTCCTTTCTCTTCTTTTCTCTTTGTTTTTACTTATTTTTTTCTTTCTCTTTCTTTTTTCTTTTTCTTCATCTCAACTTTTCCTCTTTCATTCTTTTTCCCTTTCTCTTGTACTTCTATATGAAAATATATGCATTGCTATACTCTTTAAAATATTTCTCTTCAATACATACTATTATTCAAAATTCATTTTTTGTTGTTAACATTTTCTTTTTTGTTAGTATGTTTTGGTTAAAAATAAAATTAAATTTATTCATAATTTTAGATAAAATATTGAGCATCTTTATGTTGCCATAAATATCTATCTCATCATGTGTTAGAAATAATTTATTGCATCGATTTCATTTCTTTGTGATCATAAACTGTGCTTTATGTGTCTTTTCTATATATTTATACCCTTTTCGTTTATAGTAATATGTGTTTTCTGGATTCCCCAAACCCTTTCAGTATTAACAATGTTTTATATCTTTGGAAACAAACAAATAAGTGTACTTTAGTCATTGGATCCTAATACAGAAAGAGACCCCAAAGAAAGTTGTTTACTATATTAACTGTGCTCCAAAGAATGTTGCTGTTCTGTACTTTCATGTAATTCTTACAAAAATATTACTATTTTAAGACTATCTCAAATCAGTATGGTCGGCTGCTTCAACAAAGCAGTCAGGCTCAGGTTGCTGTGTTTCGATCCCCTCAACTCAAGCCAGCCAAACAAGCCCTGAAGGCATTCGGAGAAAAAAAAAATCCTTCTGCCATTTAATTCATTTTATGGGCTCCAATAAATTCTTGGCAAATAAAAAAGTATGAAGCGAAAAAAAAATCAGTATTGTCAAGGGCACACTGATGTTTTCCCCATGAGCATTATGCACCTTACATTTGGATTGCCAAAAACACACTACTTTCCCATCTTATTCCCTATTAATTATGTGTTATAAAGACTTGAATAGAAAACAAACTTTGTAATTCTAAGTGTTTCATAGATTTTTATTGTATTGTCAAGGCTACATAAAAGTAATTCCTAAACACATATTGAGAATGTTTCATATTTTTAGTATAAACACAGATTTCCTTTCCAGGCATCCGATTCTGCTGGCTCCTTCTACTCTCCTTCTTTGAGTAACAAAAACATGCTCTAAAATTTCACAGAGTCTCATGTAAACATTGACTTTTTAAATTTTTATTTTATGAAAAATAAAAATATATATTTTTGTTGTCATGATATCATTTTTTAACCGGAAGCCTCAGAAAGCATGCACCTTACAATCTACTAAGGACAGTAAAACTAAGTGGATACCAGCTTAGTTTAGTGTTCTACAAAGTTCAGAATTTATAATTCTGATGCTTAATCTTTTTTTGTAATTTTAAAGAGAAAAAATTAAAAGAACACAATTTCAAATAGCTTAGTAGAAGAGTTGCAATAATTAATACATTGCATGTTAGTATCTTTATGTTAGTTATCCCAAGCACAAAATGCAGGCATGATATGTTACACAAACAATATTAGCACAAACCTTTCTTTTCAATTAACTGAGAGAAACTAGGTATATAACTGTCTTAACTATTTTCTGTAAAAATATTTTTCTCGTTTTCATTTCCTTTCTTTTCTTCTGAATAGCTTCTTTCCAGTGCACAATATCTACTGTACACTTCAGGTTTTCTTTACTCATTCAGTTTCTTACACTAGGAAAAGAATGTAATGTTTTAAACATGTGGATCTGATTTATTTCACTTATGAATATGGTCTCAAGTTGCATCCATTTACCTATAAAATTCCAAGTTTATCCTTCTTTATGGCTAAATAGTACTCTTATTATACTAAAAACACATCCTTTTTTTTCTTTTCTTTGGTTTATGGACATAATCATGATATGTCAATTTACTAGATTGAAAAAATCCTAAAAGATTAGAGGAGCACAGTTCTGGGTGTGTTTATGGAAATAATTGACATGTAAGCCAGCAAACTCAAGTGTGTGAGAAGGCCCACCCCAGTGGTGGAAGAAACCATCCTCTATAGTCTGAGCAGGTTACAGCATGTAGCAAATCACCCACAGGGGCTGAGAATTGAGAATCTAATGTAAGCAAGCTTTATTGCCAGGGGATGAAGTTTTCCCAAAGTGAGAAGCTTTGCCCACCAGAATAGTAAGACAAGTTTATACATCAGTAGCTCTACAAAATTTACCCAATCACACTGTGGCAGGGCAGGGGTCATATGGTAAACTAGGCATTACAGCATTTACCAGAAACAAGCACAAAAATCTTAAGCCTAAAATGGTGTAGACTATATAAAATGACACTGGGTTTCTTCTGTGTGTTGTACAAAGTGGAATAAAAAGGGAAAAAGAAGCAAGTTTGACAGTTTTGAGGAACTCCAATCTTCTTGAAAGGGTATTCTAGTGGGTATGTGTTTTGCAACAGCTACCATTGGACCTTGCATTTCAGTTTTGTCAGTCTTCCAGTGCATATTCAAGGTAGCTATTCTCTACTGAGCTTCCAGACATTAAACTCAGACTTGCACTGCATCTGTAATCTCTCTTGTTCTGTACTATTGATCTTGTTGAGCTGAGTAACTACTGGACCTTCCAGCTCTCCAGCAGGCTCAGAACTATTATATAGTCTCCTGCAGTGGACCCTGCAAATGACCTTGTCAACTCTGCATGGCTGATTCTATAAGCATCCATCATAAGTCCCACTGCAGAATTATACATGCATGTTTTATTGATTCTGTTTTCTTATGAAGAATCCTAACTAATATGTACAATAGTAAAATTACCTTTGACATTATGGGCAGAGCTTAAGCAATGATAACAAATTCAGGACTAAAAGAGAAGATAGTAGATAATATGTTTGCATCTTTGACATCCTCCCCCTAGGTCTACTTTCAACATATAATTATGCTGAACTCAAGGTTACCTGATTATTCTTCATATCAATTGAGATGTTAATAGTACACCTAGACCTAAATTTATGTCAGTTTCTTCAGCTGTCCCTCTTTCAGTGAATCTGAACACAAAGCCAGACCTTTGTTCTTTGAACACAGAAAAATAAACACAAAAATAGGTCATCTCCCTTGAAAATATGTTGCAGAAATCACACTGGTGTTTTGCCTCTGTGTGATTTATTTAGGTAAGCCTATAGTGGCATATACTGTTTGTGTCACTTTTAGTTGAATTTTCTGTTATTTACATTATAAAGTTCTGTTTGGTGAAACATTCTTCAGAAGTAAAGTGAATCAAATTCTTTGTATCTGGTACAACCAAAGGACCTCTCCAGATAGCCCAGATATATATATTTTGATACAAAATTTTGTTCATTACAGAGGAAGAATTTGTTTCCTAAAGCTCTTCATGGTGAATAGTTTGCTCATGTTCTACACACAGGAAATGAAACAGTTGTTGTTGTTTTGTTTTGTTTTGTTGGAGACAGGGTCTCACTTTGTAGTTCAGGCTAGCCTTGAATTCACTGTGTAGTCCAGTCTGGCCTCAAACTCATAGCAATCCTCCTGCCTCAGCCTTCCAAGTCCTGGGCTTATAGGCATGTACCACACACCTAGCTTGAAGTAGAGTTTCTAGTGTCCTTACATTTGCTATTGTATTTGTTGAATAAGAGCATTTGTTTTATTTTGTTTTGAAGTTTTTAAAAGTGTGACTTGGTATCTGGGTCACAGTCTTTCTGTCAAACAAAATATTTCAGAAAATTATTATTTCCAAAAATTAAAAAACAAATCCAATGAACAAGCAAACAAAAATTATTGAACATATTTCCATCATACTAATGGCTTTACCATATTAAAAACATGATGTTAGTTAATATTCAAGTAAGGATAAAATACAATTTACAATTTATAATCTATTTACACTTCAAACATGAATTAAACTATTTTATTTAGATAAAAGGCTTGGCTTTGATTACATGTCACTAATGTCAATTATAATTTCAACTGTGTTTAAATTTCATAAATCTAGAAAATTGTATTCTTATATTTCAGAGATCAAAAAATTACTGTATTATTTTGGATATTACTATCTGTAATAAAATTAAATTCTGCACAAATAAAACAAAAAATATGTATGAGTAATTTCTCAAATTGCTAATCTGTTTTTTTTAAATGTGTTTGGTTGTTGCAGATTCCCACTATGCAGCTCAGATTCATGGTGATCCTCCTGTTTTCAGCCTCCCCAGCACTGAGATTACAGGTGTGCACCACCAAAGCTGGACTCTGGCCTGCTCAGCCCACCATGGGGTTGGGGCTGGCTTGGCATGTGATGCCTGGGATCAAACCATGATTCATATGCTTACATAAGCTTTCCTAAGCAGGTGCCTTTGTCAGTTGAGCTATCTTGTCAGCCCTGCTAATCTATTCTTGATGTGCAATTGGCTTCGGTAATTATCCAGCTCACAATAACTATCACTTTCTTGATAATTGTAATTTTTTTTTCTTGCTATTAGATTTACAGGAGAAAAATATAGGAGCCCTTCTTGTAGAGAGGAGCTTTTGGAGATATCAGAAAGATTTATATGATTTTTTTCTGTAACCTAAGATTTTGACAGAAAATTTAATTCTACAAGGTCTGGTGTATGGTTTCATTGAAGGTGGCAGTTAGAGATATCTAAGATACTTGTGCAGACAACAGGACAGAGCAGAGGATTTTCTCTGTTCTGGACTCCTTTGCTGCATCCCTAGTCAGTGCTGATTCATTCACCAGCTGTGAGGCATCACAGAAAAATAGCATAGGACCATACCTTAGCCTCTTCTATCATAATATGCATCAACTATTTTTAATTTTTTATATTAGGAAAGGGTCTAAAAGGTGTTCAGGGTGTCACTACTAAATTGGACTCATAGTGACCCGCCTGTTTACAGTCTCCCAAGACCTGGGATTACAGGAGAACGTCACACACAGTTTCAACTGCCATCTCAGTGCACCTCGGGGGTGGAACTGACATGACAGGCCCAGGGATCGAACCCCTAAACCCTGTGCCTGCTTGAAGGTGCTTTAATCTGCTAAGCTACTTAGCCTGCCCTCAACTTTAGAAATATATTTATTTCATAATATTACTTGATTCATAGCTGATTTTGATTAAAATCATTTCTAACAACCATTGGGAAACAATAAGGTCAAGGAACCCTCCTTGAAAGAGATTATGGGGCCGAAAAAGAAAGTGATTGATGATGTAGAGTGTGCCTAAGAAGAGTCACATGGAGAGAAAACATTCTTTCAGGCTTTCATAGAGAGCACATTGGCCAAGCGATGGCAGCGACTCATCCACATGGCTGACACTGACAAAGGATCTACAATCTGAGGTACAGGATCTCAGGAAAAATCCTGAGGGGATTTGACTGACCTTATCAGATCTAAAAGCTACTACTCTTGTTGCATAGGTCTTGCTTTATCTTGGTCTTAACCATCCAGCAGAAAAGTATAAAAATGAAGTATAAGAAGTAAGGCCATGGTGTGATGTTGAGCTGTAGGGGACTCAAATCAAAAATTTCTGACGTTGCCAGTCAAGCCGAAGACCTAATACTATTATGGGCTACTGGACTCTTTTATAATATTTTGCTGAGTTAACACACCTATAATATTTAAATGATGGAACTAAATAAAAAAGGGGATACAGGTGAATGTCCATTTTGTGTCTGTGTATTCAAAATGGTTAGGATAGATATATAGTTACATTCTCTTAATGAATAGAGGGATTTGTTCTAATAGTGTTTATAAAAAGGATATAATGTCCACATCTTGTACAGCAAATAACCACTAGGAAGAGAGTATGCAATTATTAAAACTGTCCTACCAATTTGATTTGAAAAAAATAAATAAAAAGAAA
>NW_004524624.1:14171101-14175819 GCF_000260255.1 Octodon degus | reverse complement strand
AGAAAATGGAAATATACTTTTTAAAGTTTCTAATACTAGGAGAAGATATCATACAATGTCTTTTAAATAAATTGTAAGTCAAAGATATAATATAAATCTTAGAACAAAAATTAAGATTAAGCAATATTCAGAAAATTAAATGTTTCCAAACAATTGAACTCAGAAAAAGTTTTCATGATAGCAAAGAGGTACTGGAGAAAAACATAAGATAAATACTGGAATGGCAAGTAAATGACCAGCACTTCTAACAGTTTGAGGATAGGATATTGCCCAAAATTCTAGTGTGTTGTGGACATGCATAATGACCATGACAGTTACTGGTGGCTAGGCGTCACTTGTGGAACTGAGCTACAGCTATTTCTTTGAAATCCACCCTGTCGACTCAGGTGGGATCATGACTCATAGGGTGGAAGAGAAGTTCATTTGTAGGGTGTGCTGATGAAAATATTCTGCTGCTGAACACAAAGGAATAACTAAAAGACTACTATTGTATACCTCTTATTCTCCTGTTTGCCCTAATTTGCCTTCTTCAAAAGAGGTTTTCAAACAAAGAAATTTTAAGGAAAGATATTTCATATAAGGTGATTTTAAAGGAAGAGATTATCCTTTGTTTTAATCCCACTGGAATTTTTATGTCAAAAGCATTAACTTCAGTTTCACACCAGATGTCTCTGGAATTGTCATATAAAATACAAATGCCATTGAAACACTCCTAGTAAATCCACAAGGCAGGCAGCAATACCATGATTCTAGCCACACTGAACACTAGTTACTGAATATCCCTGCAGTGAGCCTCCAACCTTTTATGGGGTGTTATGGTACAGGAGAAGAAAGAAAGAGGAACAGACAAATAGTAAGCAACAAGGATCCGTAATGACCAATTATTCCTAGGAATACAAAACACCATAAGGTAGCCAGAACTTTGGTATTTATTGATTGAGGAGAATAGCATTTTTCTCACTGTGCTTACAAGCTAAGAAAGCATGTGAAGTCATGAATTCATAGAATCATCTTTCTCCTGGAAATATAGTCAATAACCACTGGCATTTTGGTTGGTGCCATGTAATTACATTCTAACCATTGTTATATGATGAAAATGAACCCCATAAAAACCTTTCATGTGTCTTACTTTGTTCTCATTCAGAAACCATTTTTACAGAAGAAAATGGAAGATAACTCTTCAAATATAAAGATATAGAATCCCTAAGTGATATAACCTGTTCTTCCCATGATCCTCTGGTAGTGCAGATTGCTTTGTACCCTAATGGAAATAGTTGGCTGTGTTCAACCAAGAGAATTTTACTTACCATTTCTATTACTATATAGCTGCCTGGAACTGATCAAAATGCCTAGGTGTTATTAGACATATTTCCAGAAGGAAGATGACTCTATGAATACATGATTTTGTCCTGGTTCAAGTATTCTTGATCCAATGTCATTTTATGCATTTGATTAACACATAATAATGCCCACAATGCAAATCAAAGTATAGTTTCCTACACTACATAGGGGCATGGAGGAATCTTTTGCTTCTCATCTGTAAAAATCTTTCCACTCTATCTATGATAACCCTAAATTCATTTTTGAGTAATTTTTTGCTTAGTCTGAGGAAACTCAGGCAGATTTTATATTTAAGATCAGTTTCTCACAATTTTTATGGAATATACTTTAAGACAATTTCATAAATATTCAGGGAATCTGTTTATATCTCTATCTTGGAGAAAGGGAAAGACTTGTTTAATGATACCTGTTTAAAATTTTATACTTAAAACAATATGTTTTATATCTATGCTGGAGTGTATAACTTAGTTAAGGCAGTATAGGTGTATCAGTCTCTTTTGTACTATTGGGACAAAATATCTGTTGTCCCTAAGTTATGGGTTTATTTTGACTCACGGTTTCAGAAAGTTCAGTTGATAGTTAGTTGGTTCCAGGACAGAAAGGGGATGGTAAAAGGCCATGGTAGAGGAACGATGATCAAATCATGTCATCTGGGAAGCAGAGAAAGATAAAGGAGGAACCCTAGACAAGAACACACCCTTCCAGGCCATACCCTGAGTGAGTATCTCTTTCAAACAAGTTCCCCTCCCAACTAATAAATTCATGGATGAATTAATGCACTTCTAAGTATAGCACCCTATGATAAATCAGCTTCCCAAGCCTCACTTTAAAACTCCTGAGTCTTTGTGGGACATTTTAGATGTATGTCATAGCAGCAGGGATCAGCTTATCACTGGACATTGGGTGTTTGACTTTGAACTGCTTAAAGAATTAAAAAAGCATCATAAATAGTGCAGCTCAGAGATCATTCCCTGTAGGCTCAATCGTGGGAAAACTTCATCTGAGCCCACATCATGTTGGACACCTTATTGGTGTTTGCTTATCCCCTAGTCAATATCTTTATTTCAATACGCAGCAGCAGGAATTGGTAGAAGATCAGGCTGACAGCAAAAGACAGGGAAATAGAGCCAACAGAGTAGTGCAGGTCTATGGTTATATTGGGCTTACAGAAACAGCACAGCAGTACTATATACTAATTAAGCTCACAGAGAGACTTTCTGTTGGCCCAGACACACAGAATTTTTAGTGACTGGCAGCATGCCCAAGATAGTGACTCAGTCATCTTCAAGGGTGGCAGTGACAGAGAAGACAGTGGCAGCACAGGACATTTGCCAGAGAGAAAACAGAGGCCATGGGGGGTAGCAACAGAGCTGTGTAACAGAAAATCAGCTTCTCCTTCCCTGCTTCCTTAGGCACGCAACTGTAGTTCCAGCTGTTGGAGAGGCTGAGGTGGAAAGAATGCTTAAATACAGGGACTGTACACTGGGACCAGAATCAATGTTAACTCAAGCTATGTTAAATCCAATAGAAAGTTACTGAGCCAGTATGAGTGAATCTATAACCCCTACATAAGAAATTACAAATGTTAAAATCATTGTTGCTAAAACAAATAAAAAAGGGATATTTGGAGCCCTGTTTCAAAGAACTAGCAAGCAATTGTTTAGAGTTAAACACTGCTTCTTTAAATATGACTTAATGCAAAGAGAAATATTGATTATGATTTTATTTCACATAAAAAGTTATACTATAAGAAAGAGACAAATTGGTCAAAATTGCTTTATGTTCAGACTTTCTTTCACAACCCTTACTTGTGTCCAAATGTAAATGTAAGCCACAGAAAAACCAGATCTCTCTGGCTTTTAAGACACCCACTATCACTGGGCCTGAGGCCCAGACCTTTGGAAACTGAAGGCAAGGTTTCCAAGACAACCTTAATTAGAGTCTCACCCACTATTACTAAGGCTGAAACTTCCCCTATTTGCCCCTTGGGTTTTGAAGGTGGAGTTTCTAGGTCAGCCATAATTGAAGACTCCACAGGATTGTATCCATCCGTAGCTGATTTATTTCAAGCTCCTCAAGGACAATATCTCTTACAGTAAGTAAATGAGAGTTTTAGAATTACCTGTATTTGTGTGACAGATCAGGTAAGATCTAGGAGAGTTTCCGGATGATCCTGATAAGTACATTGGTCTTTAGAGGACTTATTCACACCTATAAACTAGATTAAACAGATATAATGTTACTTTTAAATCAAATGTTGAATTCTAATAAGGGACGAGTACTGACTTTAATCCGTGAGTTTCTTAAGTATATTACAGATATCTGGGAATGCATATCTTTTGAGTGGGTTTACATAGAGCTTAGCCAGCATTGCTGTAGGGATGACTGGACAGAGAACCAAAAAATGTCTTCAAGATCTCTTTGTCTAAAGGTTAAGATTTCTCCTGGACTATTACTTCCAATGTCTGTCCCTAGAGTCTATTAATCTCCTTTGTAGGCCTGGATTTTGGAACCTTTGCTTCAGAGTCATATATTAGAAAGTAAGCCCTAAAAATACAAATGGAACACTTTTTGTTCTCTCCTTTAAAAGTTTATAAAGCAGCAATTGAGGGCCTTTGATTATTGCTGTCATTTTCTTTTTGGTAATACATTTGGAGTCAATCACAGCTTTTGTCTCTAGAGGAATGTTTTGCTAAAGATTAGTGATTCAACCCAGGAAAGTTCATTATCTTAATTTTCTTTCTGCTTGTGGAATAGCATTTTGTTCTTGGGCCTTTCTTCTGTCTCTTCTCCGCTATCCTGTCCCTGAGAAATAATAGCATTTACAAATGCTTGTTCCAAGGCAATTCTCTCCTCCATGTTTGCCAAATTGCAGGACCAAGTCTCCAGAATGTGCGTATCTCCTCCTGGGACCCTGCCACAGCAAAAGTGACCTTCACCTTTCTCTGAGCTCTATTCTAAAAAACTGATTTAGATTTAATTCTAAAGCTCTCAAAGAATAGATGTCCAAGTTTATCTGCCTTTTACTCCTTAGGCACTGACATTAACAGAGGATCTATATATGGTTCTAAAGAAATAACTGAAGAGACTTAACTGACCTTGTAAACAGCAAGAGGTTAATTCTGTTTAACACAGGTATCACTTTAACTTGGTCTTGAACATCCAACAGAAAAGTTTAACCAAAAGACATACAGAATAATTTCATAATAATAAAATAAAAATAAGAATTGGCTATACTCACTAACTCCTTCTGGCAGTTTGTAGCTATACCAGTAGCTGACCATAGTTAACAGTCATTAAGAAAAACTACAGTAAAATATACAAAAACTGAAAAGAATCTTTAACTTCTTTAGCTAAAATTATCCTTCAAAACAAAA
>NW_004524624.1:14163444-14171001 GCF_000260255.1 Octodon degus | reverse complement strand
AAAAAAAAACCTCTCCATCTTTTTATAGTTAAAACTGGAGGACAAGGGCTAGCCAGATAGCTCAGCAGATTAAAGACCCTGTTTAGGCAGACATGGGGAGTTAAATCCTCAGCCTGCCATACTGGGCCCACCCCGCAGGCACTGAGATAGTGAATGTTACTCAATGGTGGTGACACGCACCTGTAATTCTAGAGTTTAGGAGACTGAAAAACAGGAAGGATCACTACAAGTCTGATCTGTGTAGTGAGACCCTGTAGAACCTGTACTAGATACATTAAAAAAAAAACTGGAGGACATATAAACAAATAACAGAGCTATAGAATACTTTTATTAATAGCAGTTTAGAGACACAGTCCTAAACACAGACCAGATTACAGTCATATTCCATTTCCAAAAGAACAGTTTTTAGACTTGGCTTTTTCCCCAACTTACTTTTTTATTCTAGCACTCATGATTTAATTGTACATCCTGTAATTTCTTGGAAAATTTGTTTATTCTGGCCTAGAAGTGACCAAACTCCAGTTGGTTCCATGCACATGGAACCAATGACAAATGTGCTGTAATCCTTTTACTGGGACTCAAAAAATCAATCTTGTAAAGAAGGTTTATAACAGGTAAACCACAAATTGATGTCTGAAGCCCATTAGATCAGCTCTGAGAAGATGGTGCGATTGGTTGAGCCTACTGACCCTTTGCAACTAAAAGGGTCTAGATGAAAAGGAGCTAGATGAAAACTATGCCCATTTTCCTCCAACTGCAGTTATGGACAAATCTACAGAGAGGGAAATATTATAGATAACTAAGTTATTTACAAATGTTATAGGCAATCAGACAGGGCTGCTCTCTGTAAAATCAGTGCAGAAAATAACTGTGGCTGGTGGCACAATTACACAAACAAAAATGGAGAATACGCCTACCTCTACATGCACAATTAGACGTTGCTATATTTAAGTTTTTAAAATCTGACTGCAGAAAGTAAATACCCTCCATTAGAACTTCATCGACAAAAGGACAAATCTGACAACCATACCCCATGCTCAAGTCCTACAGAAGGACATCAAAACAGGAAAGATAGATGGCTTAGTACAATTAATGACATGGGGCTGAGCATATGTTCGTGTGTTAATGGACCATGGAACACCTTATGGCTGGCTCCTGGAATGTGTAGCCATCTAGGGATGAACATGGAGTGGGGCTTCTTCCTGCCCTGCCCTCCAGTTTAAGCATTCTAGAGGATGATCTTAGAGAAAAACTCAAAACCAGAAGTGCTGAGATTCAAACAGGCTATGAAACCTATGAAATGGGGATAATTGAAGAAAAGAACACAGGAGATGTACATTCTGGTACTGTAATAGGGTGGCCCACAAAATCCTAAGAATATGTTTGTTGCTATAATGGCCATCATAGTCTATACACTGTTTCAACTGCTGCAATTATAAAAACAAAATGAAAGAAATGTTAGAATGACACATTTACAATGGCTAATTTTATATACTTCAATGGGATGATCAGGGTTTTGGGATTATTGGCATCTTTGGTTTGATATTTTCCATTATTTCATTAAGTGTGGGCCATCCTTTCCTACCAACTAAGACCACTAAGACCAAGACTGCTAAGACTAAGACATTCCTGGGCAAGAACCTCATTAGTTGACAATCACCACCATCCTCTGAGTCATCCAAAGTGGTTCTCACCACTTTCCTCAATCGATAAATACTAAGGCTCTGTTTTCCTCCTGGTCTTTTGCAAACAACTGGCCATCCAAGATCCCCATTCCTTGCTATGAGTCTCTTGCTGTTACTCTCACCATGCACTAGAACACTTTGTGGAAGATTGGTAACTATTGCAGGGCTCTTCAATAAATGATGTAGAATATTTTTTATATTCATTTGTCATTTATGCTTCTTTATCTAAGAAGAGTCTATTGGGACTTAGTCTCAGGTACCCTGAAGAGAAATGGCAGCAGGAATGAGGAAAAGATAGACAAGAACACAAAATCTGGGTCAGGTGGTGGCCCACTTGCCTCACTGCCAAAGGACCCCAGAATAAGAATAGGGTCATTTATTCATGCCTTTGCATGTGACATAAGGTTGCCTAGTAACTAATAGCTGGCATTGACCAGGCAGGATGCTTTTCTCAAGACTGAGGCAACTTGACTGCTTTAGCCACTGAGGCTTTGTACTGCCCTTTGTACGAGCAATTTCCAGCTCCTGTAGCTCCCAACAAGTGTCTATCACCTAGTGAGATAGCTCAGTGGTATAAATGACTGCGTGGCAAGCACAAGGACTTGAGTTCGAGCCCCAATATCATCAATAAGTGTCTATTAATTTCAAGTACCCAGTTTTTGGAATTAGTCTTTAAATTTTAGGAGATGTGATTATTTTTTCATTCTTTATATATTTTAAATGTTAGGTCTTTGTTTGAGGAACAGCTGAAACAAATTTTTTCATATTGTGTGAGTTGTCTATTTTTTGCTGTGCAAAAATGTTTTAATACAATCAAAGTTATTTGTTTTTTATAATATTTCCTGTGTCATCAGAGTTTTGTTCATAAAGCTAGACCCATGTCTTTCACTATACACTAAACTAAAATCAAAATAAAACAAAGATTTAAATATTGAAACAAAAAAATTAAATCTTCTAGAAGAAAGAATAGGTGGAGCTATTGAAGACATACATGTAGGCAAAGAATTTATGAAAGAGACCGTTTGATACATGGCTGTAAATCTACAGTAACAGTTTTTAATTTCACATTATTTTTCCTCACTCACTTTCTTTTCTGCTTATATAGTCTAAGTGCATAATTTGCTATCAGCTAAAATTTGAAGTAAGAATATTATTCACTTGTCATCTGATAAAACTTTTAAAATGGAGCAAGATTAAAAGACTATTGTCAAGTTCAGTGACTAAATATTCACATCAAACTACAGAACACAAAAACTTGGGGGACAGTCATGATATGTAACCCAATATTAGTAAATATACATCTATTAGTCTATACATGTCTGTTACTACATTGTACAGTGAAATAATACAAATGTGGTTAATGAAAGGAAAAGTAACACTTAAAATTACCTAGGGACAAGAACCAAATATCTGGACATTAACTTCAAAATTCTGTTGATGAATTTGCAATACCTGTGTGACTTATGAATGTGATACTCTCACATATCTCAGTGGCTAACTTTGTCGTGTTTTCCCACTTTTTTTCATTACATTTGACATTTCAAAGGCAGATGTTCATTATGGGAAAAAAGCATTCCATGGGAATAACATTGGAAAATGAGACTGAGCAGTAGGTGTGGAAAAGAGAAAGACAATGAAAATGAACACCAAATTTCACCAGGACTTTGGAGGTTCACCATGACTGTGTGATATATCCATGTAAAATATGAGAGACAGCAACAGAAGCCATTTATGATTCTGGGGAAAAGTGATTTGTTTTGATTTGTTACTCAAGATCAATAATCTGGTCCTGTGACTAACACAAGAATGAAATACCAAAATAAATAAGTAAATAAGATATGCACCTTTTGACTCCATTTTACTTCCCTCTATTACTTATATATGACAATAAAGAAAAACAGTAAAATTTTGCTTCATAAATAATTAGAAAAAAGTCTGTAACAATAATACTAAGAAAAATACCAAGAGAAAAGAGATAGTTTTCCAACTATTGTCAGTTTTTTTTCAAATTTCTTTATCTGATAGCCAGATCTTTAGGGAATGAGATCTATAATAGAACCCCTAGAAGAGGGCAAAGATCTGGAATTAGGATGGGGTGAGCGATTGGAAACTATTTTTACCCAGGTTTATGCTCTCAGCTTTTATACAGCTTTGTTACTGACAGGCCAAGAGTTTATAGATCTATTTAGTCAAGTTTCTTATTTTGTAACAGATAATACAGCTTTCATTTAACCATAATACTCAAGTGACAAAAAGGAGAAAGAAATCTTATTAATCTTTTCAGGATACTGTGTGTCTCAGTCACTGTTTACTCATTGCTGGGACAAAATAGCCTACATCCAAAATTAAGGAAAGGAAAGTTTATTTGGCTCACAGTTTGTGGAGGTTTCAGTCTATATTAGGCTGGCTCCAGAGCAGAGAGGCACATGGTAGAGAGCAGCAGTTGATGGCATTGGAAAACAGCAAGAACAAAGGGAAGGGCAGCAGCTATGGTGTCTAGCAAGCCCCTCTCTCTTCCTTCCACACTGATTGTGAAGACTGGAGCTCCTCCAAGGAAGTGGCACACTGAATCCTTCCTCAACTCTGTTTTATATACTTTTTATGTTGAGTAACTCTAGCGCAGGCCCTCCCTGCCCTAGGAGGGTCCTCCTCACCCTGGGCCTGGAGCCACTGAGCTAATCTAGCCAAGCCTTTTACTTTCCAAGATGACACAATGTGTCAACCACTACTTTGGTAACTAAAAGTAAAGAACTATTCTCTAGCAAAGTGATTGCTTATTCCTGATGTACATAGATGGTAACTTTTCAGTAACTATGTCTGTGTCTACTGGAAGCATGGAATTTTTTTTCCAGTTATGGATAAAAGTTGCTCACTTGTGACACTATAGACATTCATAGCTCTACATCAGTGGTCCCAAAACACAAGTTCACAGAAAAAAACAAACAAACAGAACTCTACATAAAAATCTTCTAACAATCTGTGAAAATGCAAATATCCAGCCCAGATAATGCACTTACTCAGTCTAAATAACCAAATGTAGACAACTGAGAATCTTTACCTAAGTCCTTTTGTTCATTCCTTGTGCTAGAATATAATTGTAAACTTACAGTTTTTTGCATATTTATATTCAACTTTGTATTGGTGATAATAACACATTTTTAGTTTCTAGATATTTCACTTATTTAAATGTTCTTATTTAAACAGAACACCCAATTTTACCTTGTGCAAAAGAAAATTCATTTTGATAGCATTTCACAAATATAGCTACTTCATGAGAGAATACTCTTATGGATTATATTTAAAATGTTGACAAATGTTGTATGCACCTGAAAAGTGATGGGCATGAGGTGAAGAAACAGATGACTTGTTAGGAACTAGGATCCTGCAGGAAATGAATCACTGAGTGTGTGACCTGAAGTACTTCATTCTCATCCTTGGCCACTCCCTTCACTCTGATTCCTGGCTCTCATTCATAGAATGCTTCTTCCACCATCGCTTCTACCATGCTATTTCTGCTTGGAGCTAGCTAGCCTTGGCCTGTGACTATGAGCAAAATAGACCTCTTCCCCTTTAAGTTGTAGTGTTGAGTATGTTTGTTCCAATGAAAAGAAAGTGACTAAAACAAATACCAACCCAGTACTAGCCCAGGTCCAGTGAGTGTGTGGGAAAGCTTCCTGCTACCCTGCGCCAGCAGGACCTACTACTGGTCCCAGACCAGGCGCAGCATGGGTGAAAGCCACTTCCACCACCTTGGGACAACCCCCCCACTCTGCACCATCTCCCCCACCCCGCCCACCGAGAAGGAATTTCTGCTGAGTTCCTGGAACCCACAGAACCACTCCTAACCCTGGTCCTGCTAGTGTGTGGGAGAGCTTCCTGCTACCCTGTGCCGGCAGGAACTACTACTGTTCGGGTTAGACCCTCTTGCACCCCCTTGGGATGCCCCCCACCACTCCGCAGCAACTCCCCCACTCCGCCCGCCCAGTAGGAATTTCTGCCAACTTCTAGGAACCCCCAGACCCAGTCCTAGCCCAGGAACAGTGAGTGTGTGGGAGAGCTGCCTCTCCCACCTACTCCAACTTGTCCCCTCCAGGCTCAGGTCAGGCCTGGCATACAGGCCTGGGGTGAAACCCTGCAGCTGCAATCCCTGCAGAAAGTGTAGAGGATAGAACCACCTAGCTAGTCGAGGAGCAGAAAATTTTGCCAGAGGGGCACAAGAGGTTCACCCTCAAGGGCAGCAGCAGGAAGGAGTGGAACACAGCAGCCAGACTCAAGCCAGGTACATCGGGATAAATCCAAACTTTGTAGATCTGCACCTGAACTTCAGTACATGCTAAGGTTATAACTACAACGAAGATCTACAACAAAGGTCAGAAGACAATGCTAGGCAAAATGACGAGAAGGAACAAAATGCAACCTCAGAACTCAACCCCACCCATAACAAGTGCAGAGGACAAAAACACAGAACAAATTGGAAATCACACAGCTGAAAGCAATGAATCAACAGCTTCTGAAATAAAAAACAGCTGCGTAAAGGCATGGAGGAACTCAGATTGGAAATAAAAAAAGAAATCAATGAACTAATAACAACTGCAATAAAGAAACAAATGCAGAAACAAATAGAGGAAACCCAGTGCCCACTCAGAACAAGTGAGGTGGACAATAGCTTGGCTCAAATGCATGAATTAATAGCATCAATAGTAAATAAGCAACAGCAGAAAGACATAGAGGAACTCAGAGTGCAATTCTCTTCTGAAATAAAAAAAGAATTCTCAGAAATCATAGTATCAGCAGTAATGAAGCAACTGCAGAAACATAGAGAGGAAAACCAATCTGAAAAAAACACTGCAGTAAAAGAATTTATAAATACTTCTAAAGAAGACATCGAAAAAAAAATAGAGATTACAAAAATGACGGATTCCTTGAATGAGCAATACAGGAAAGAAATAGATCGCATGAAGCAGAGTCAAAGAGATATAAAGGAAATTAAAATCTCAATCACAAGCTTGCAAAACCATTTAAGTGCAAATGAAGATAGAGTTTCAGATCTTGAAGATGCTGGTGCAGCTAGTGAAAAGGCAAGAAAGGATCTCTTAAAAACAACAAGGATGCAGGAAAGAATAATCGATCTTGATGCCAAGATGAACAATGTGAGACTAATAGGCATCACAGACAAAGAAGGAGTCAATACAAATGACATTAAAAAATATGGGCAGAAGTAATAGCAGAAAACTTCCCAAATATGAGGAAACATTCTGACATTCAGATAACCGAAGCACACAGAACGCCAAGTAACCTCAATCCAATGAAAAACACACCGAGACATACAATAGTCAAGATAAAAGAAATTCAGTACAAGAATTATATACTGAACAGCGCTAGAGAAAAGAAGCAGATCACATTCAAAGGAAAACCCATGAGAATTACGACCGACTTCTCTTCACAAACCATGAAACCAAGAAGAACATGGAACAGAGTACTTCAAATCTTCTATGAAAACAAATTCCAGCCCAGACTACTATACCCTGCAAAACTCTGTTTCAAATTTTGTGGAGAAGTGAAATACTTTCATGATAAAGAACAGCTAAAGAATTTCATGATGACAAAGCCAACCCTACACAGGCTACTGAAAGATGTTCTAGAGAGGGACCAAAATGATCAAAACTCCACGAATAAGATCAGAAGCAATGAACTAAATAGGGCAAGCAATGAAACACAGGAGTAGAAGGAGTAAACAACAACAGGTAAATAACATGTCAACCGCAAGTCAATACATATCAATTCTAACCAACAATGTAAATGGACTCAATTCACCAATTAAGAGAAATAGACTGGCACAGTGGATTAGGAAACAAAATCCAACAATATGCTG
>NW_004524624.1:14158605-14159079 GCF_000260255.1 Octodon degus | reverse complement strand
CAATTCTGGGCAATAAAGACAAGGCAGGACGCATTACAATTCCTGACTTAAAATTATAGTACAAGGCTACTGCGATAAAATCAGCATGGTACTGGCAACAAATTAGACCTGAAGATCAATGGAATAGATTAGAAGATGCTGAATCCCATACGAACACACTGAGTCACCTTATCGTTGACAGAGTGGCCAAATATACTCACTGGAAGAAATATACCTATTTAGCAAATGGTGTTGGAAAAACTGGCTCTCTACATGCCGAAAACTCAAACTTGACCCAGGTCTAATACCATGCACTAAACTAAAGTCAAAATGGATTAAAGATCTAAACATTAAAGCAGAGACACTAAATCTCCTGGAAGAGAAAGTGGAAGGAACTCCTGAAGACATATGGTTAGGCAAAGAGTTCATAGACAGAAATCAAATTGCACAGGAAACAGGTGAAAGAATTAACAACTGGGACCAGCTCTTACTGAG
>NW_004524624.1:14153882-14156831 GCF_000260255.1 Octodon degus | reverse complement strand
AACCATCCAGCAGAAAAGTATAAAAGCAAAATATAAGAAATAAAGCCATGCTGTTATGTTGAGCTGTAGGGGACTCAGGTCAACAATTTCTGACATTGCCTGTGAAGCGGAAGACCCAATACTATTATGGGCTACTGGACACTTTTAGAATATTTTACTGAGTTTACACACCTATAATATTCAAATAACGGAACTTAACAAAACAAAGGGGATACAGATGAATGTCCATTTTGTATCTGTGTATTCAAAGTGGTTAGGATAGATTTATAGTTACATTCTCTTAATTAATAGAGCGATTTATTCTGATGGTGTTTGTAAATAGGATATCATGTCCGCATATTGTACAGCAATTAACCACTAGGAAGAATGTAAGCAATGTGTGAATTATTGAAACTGTCCTACCAATTTGATTTGCAACTGTCTCATTGTTATTTGTTTATCAATAAAATTATGGGCAAAAAAATAAAACAATCACCAAAAATATAAAACAATAACCATATATATTTTACATCATTCTTGTATACATTATTACATATATTACATGTACTACATATTACATCACTATACATCATTTCTTCATATCATTGCTAATGTACTGCTAAAAACTCACTGTTGTCTAAGCATGCCAGTATTTACAATAAATTTGAAAACATAAGTACAGTCTTTCACAGGTCAGATTTCTGTTATGATTCATTACTTATAAAATGCGGATTTTCCACTTCTGTTAGGATTTAGAAAAGGAAATATCTCAGAGGTTTAGAATTGTAGGAAAAAACTATCAAATGTAATTCATCATTATTAAGAAAAGATGTAAAGGATAGGACGGCTCCACTCATCCTCTGAATTTTCTAGATGCAAGTGTTCCAAAGTTAATCCTATTTAATCATCTTCTAGGATACTATTGCAAACAGAAAAATAATAAAATAAAATAATAATAATAATAATAAAACACTGTACTTTTCAGGCTTGAGGATTAATTTTATAAACCAGCAATTTAAAAGATCAGAAAAAATAATCCTACAATGAAAAATATTTCCTCTGTCAGATTTTCTTAGATATATTTCGTTGTATAACATTTCTATAATTACTTCTATCACATTTGACACCCAGGATACACTTCAGGATACACATGTTTAAGATGTAAAATGTGATTATTAATCATTAATCATTTGGATGCTTTTGGAGATTTGGAATGTAGAAGAGAATTTGTTAAAGAAATGATGTGAGTAAGACAGTGAGTCTTTCCAAAGAGGCCTTTCTACTCTGTCACATGAAAATATAATGCTCATATTGAAAGTTTAATGAAGCTTGGTCACCACTTATGTCAAAGCCTGCATTCATAGTTGAAAGATAATAAGAAGTATTTAAGAATCAAATTGAAGGACTGGGGACACAGCACAGTGACACAGCAGCTACCTGGCAAGCCCAAGGCCTTGCGTTCAATTCCCAAAACAACAACACAAATACAGAATAAAAATTTAATTCAAAATAGTTGGTATTCATTGTCATAAGAAATATACAATATTTTTCTTTTATTAACAAATGCAAACAAATATATAACTTACATTCAACTCACTAAAACATCATGACTAATGAGTAAAAGCACTGGCCACTGATACTGTAAGGAGTCTGTCGATAAATTAAGTGAAATACATGTGTTTTTGAATAATAAGCATAAATTATTTGGGCAAGATGAATTCTTCAAAATACAAGAGGCAAATAAATATATGAAAAAATGTTCAACATAATTGGTGATTTGAGAAATACACATTAAAACAAAGTTGAGATTCCATCTCACGTCAGAAAGAATGACTATCATCATGAAGTCAACCAGTAACAAACACTGGAAGAGCTGCAAGAAGACACACTCCATGGGTGGTGGGAAAGTAGACAGGTACAACCACTATGGAAATCAGTGCAGAGATTCCTCAAAATACTAGCATTAGAGGTCCCATTAAGAAATATTAGCATTTGAGGTCTCCAGCTATTCCCCCTCCCTCCTGGGTATTTTTTCAGAAGAAATGAAAATATCATATGACAGATATATGCACACCCATGTTTACAGCAACACAATTTGTCATAGCTAAATCCTGGGGGGTATTATTTTATTTTTTAGCTTTAATATTTTTCTTTCTTATTAAATGTATTGAGAAACAAATAGCAATGAGAATTTCAAAACCGATTAGTAGGACAGTTTCAATAATTAATACATTGCATATTGTTGTCTTCATGGTGGTTATTCATAGTACAAGATACAGACATGATATCCTGTTCAAACACTATTAGTACAAATTTTCCTCTCATTGAATTAAGCAAAAGTAGCTGCATACCTATCCTAACTATTTTGAATACACAGATACAAAATGGTTCTTCATTTGTATAGTCTTTTTTTATTTGGTTTTGTCATACATGGGTATTCCATTGCCATTTAAGCATTGTAGATGTGTGTATTCGGCAAAATAATCCAACATAGTCCAGTAGTCCATAATACTAGTGGGTTATCAGTAGGACTGGCAATGTCAGAAGTTGTTGACCTGAGCCTTTTACAGCTCAGCATATTAATATGGCTTTACTTTATGTACCTCATTTTTATAATTTTTCTGTTGAATTGTTAAGACCAAAATAAAGCAAGACCTATATAACAAGAAATGTAACTTGTATCTGACAAGGTCATTTAAATCCCTTCAGGATTGATCCTGAAACCCTGTACCACAGTTTGTAGATCCTTAAATGTCAGTGTCAGCCATGTGGATGAGTTACGACTATTGCTTGAACAATTTGCTGTCTGTGAAAGCCTGAGAGAATGTTTTCTCTCCACGTGACTCTCCTTAAGCACACTCTACATTGTCGATCCCTTTCCTCTGTAACCCCATAATCTCCTTGATCAGAAAATTTGGACACCAGTGAGTTATAGAATGTTACGGTACAGGTTCTCTTATGTCCTGAGTC
>NW_004524624.1:14151716-14152774 GCF_000260255.1 Octodon degus | reverse complement strand
CAGTAGATAAGAGCAATTAATGCTTAAATTTCTTTTCTTTTTTCCATACTGTTTCATTTTTTAAAAACCATTTTTCCATGCTTATATTTGATCACGTGAGAAACTAATTTGAAGACAAAAATATGCAATAAAATAACTATTGTTGAATTCTTATTTTTAAAAATGAGTTCTTCAGATGTGAATATTCATAGTATAATATAGACTACTTATAGTATATTAATTATAATATAATAATGTAAATGTTATCTTAACTCATATTTATATATACTCATTTTACAAAAATAATGTTCATTATTAGATAAATGACATTACATAAGGAAATTTTTTCCTTTTGTCCATATATGAGTTCACAGACAAAAAACAATCCTTGGTAAGTCACAGATTCCTATAATTCTGTAAAAATATGATCACCATAACTTTGCCCACTCTACCTAGGTACTATAGCAATATAATTTGTTTATCTTATTTAAAAACTTTAAATAGACTTTATTCTTTAGAACAGGTTTCACATTCTCAGCAAATTGAACTAAAGTGAACGAGTTACCATATATCTCATAACCCCATATGAGCACAACCTTGTTCACAATAAATGGCTCCATGAAGAAAGTAATTAAGTATGATTAATTGCTCTATATTGTTTGGAACATAACTAGGGAAAAAGGGTCATAGTTCACATTAGGGTTAACCTTGGTGTTTTACATTCTAAAAGTTTTTATTTTTATTTTTTTGAAACTTTTTTTTCAATAATTAACACACTGCATACATTCTTCTTAGTGGTTATTTGCTGTACAAGATGCGGACTTGATATCCTATTTACAAATACCTTTAGAACAAATCTTTCTTTTCATTAACAGAATGCAACTATATATCTATCCCACCCACGTTGAATACACAGATACAAAATGGACATTCATCTGTATCCCCTTTGTTTTGTTAAGTTCCGTTATTTGAATATTATAGGTGTGTAAACTCAGCAAAATATTCTAAAAGAGTCCAGTATCCCATAAGAGTATTGGGTCTTCCATTTAACTGGCAATGTCAGAAATTGTTGACCTGAG
>NW_004524624.1:14138497-14146480 GCF_000260255.1 Octodon degus | reverse complement strand
ATTTCATTACATTTTTATTAAATACCTATATTTAATCTTAGTCATTTCGGAGCTCTTTGTTTAGGGTCGCATGCTTTCTATGGTGAAGTTCAAACTCAAGTGCAGACTGAAGAATCTGTGAAAGGCATAATGCCCGAGTCACAGAAGGGAAACCTAGAGCCACGGTTTAGGCAGGGGCCAGCACACCAGTTCTGTAAAGTGTTACAGTGCAAAACCTTAGGGCTTTATGGGGCATGAAGTCTTTTTCAAAATTCTAAATGAATGTTAATTACTGTGTTCTAATTTTAAATAAATGGACATTCAGCTGAAATTTTGCACCTTCCTTTCACCCTCAAAGAACAAGCAATATCAATAGAATATATGGTATTATGTGAATGACATCTGACATACATTCAAAAGGGAACTATATAAAACCAAAGACTTGACTTTAAATTAAAGGCAGTTAGCTTAGGCCATTGCTATCTGAATAGGATGGCAACACATGAGTCTCAGAGGTTATAGTCATTTATTACTATCCTTGGTCTAGTTTTCAACTTTTAAGATAATGCAGTACTCAGCAGTATGTTCTGGAAATATCCAGAAGCAAGAAAGATTATTTGTTATATTTAGCAACATTGCTTAAGGAAAGTGCTCTAGATTTCACACAATTTCCTAAAGCAGTGAAATTTTGCTTCCAAAATATTACATTAACAGGGAAATTTATATCTGATAACTTCATAACTAAACTTCACTATATAAATAAATTGAAAAGAGACACAATCACACATATCAATACCTATATTTTTCAAGACCATTTGTCATTTTATTCTGTTTTCATTCAATTCTGTTTACAAAACGCTAATCTTGTTTTGAGGCTCAAGGAAATGCTTTAGAACATGTTGAACTCAATATGTAATTCTAGTCTGTATTATAGAAATGCCAATTAAAATGCAGCAAGTGTCATGTCTACAATCTTTCCATGCAACTAAGGAATGCTTAATCCGAGGACTAGCCACACTGGCCTCTTAGGCGTGCCTTGCTCTCTTACCTACCATCTAGAATAATGTTAATAGACATCAGGGATAAAGAAATGAAAGAGGACCTGTGGCTTGGAGAAATTGCCTTGAAGTGATTAGATACATAGATTCACAAAGCAGAATACCTCTTCTATTTTCAATAGAATTGTATAGGAATTCAGGTATATTTTACTACATTTTATAGTACAAATACTTTGAATTAAAATAATGGAAGGTGCCAGTAAATGGATGATATGTAAATTTTTTGTGTGCAATTTGTAGTTTACTATTATCTGTATACATTGAACTGTAATGGCAAGCACATATTTCTGCTTACTATGAATATTGTATCACTCAAGAAGTTACCTGTATTATTGTCAGAAAAAAGAATACAAAGTTCAGGTACACACAATAGAAAATATTTCAGTTCAAATAGTTAGTTGACTTTAATTGATTATAGAATGTCAGTAGAATTTGAAATGTGTGCCATTTCAATAAAAATGAACTCATGACTTCCATCTGGAACATATTAAATATGAAAGAAAAGATTCACAGTTAATTTTTCCTTGGATATTTCTCTTTACTATGTGTCAGTCTTTACTGGAATAAGATTTCTTTTTAAGTTATAAAAAACTGGATCTGGGATTTTTGGATTATTGTCTTCCCATAGTGTTGAGATAATTCTTTATCAATAGAAAAAATCTCTTCCCAAAGGATCTACAAAGTGCGGTACAGGGTAACAGGATAAATCCTGAGGGGACTTCACTGACCTTATCAGATACAAAAGTTATATTTCTTGTTATACAGGTCTTGCTTTATCTTGGTCTTAACCATCCAGCAGAAAAGTATAAAAAAGAGGTATATAAAGTAAATCCATATTAATATGCTGAGCTGTGAAAGGCTCAAGTCAACAACTTCTGTGGATAACCCACTACTAATTTGGACTGCTGGACTGTGTTGGATTGTTTTGCTGAATTCAAACACCTATAGTATTTAGATGACAATAGAATATCCATCTCTACCAGGACTGAACAAAGAGAGGGGCTACAAAGGAAGGACTATTTTGTATTTGTATATACAGAATAGTTAGTATAGATATATGGCTACTTTTGCTTAATTCAATGAGAGGAAAGATTTATAGTAATGGTGTTTGGACGGGATATCCTGTCTGCTTCTTGTGTTTTGGATAACCATGTACAAGGTATTAATTATTGAAAATGTCCTATTAATCAGTTTTGACACTGTCTCATTGATATTTGTTTCTCAATTAAAAAAAAAAAAAGAAAAAGTCTCTTCCACATCTTCAAGTACCATAATCAAATGAATAAAAATAGGAATGTTGGCAGAATGTGTTACAATTGACATAGTTTTTACTTCCTGGAAGAGATAGTTTCAATAATAGAAAAAAAAAAAAAACAACTCATCACTCACCCCTCTGAAACATACATACAATTATTTCCCAAGCACACTTCTTATTCTAAGTTTGCTGATGTATTTTAGACTTTAATAAGACCTTTAATTTATTTCCGATTGCCAAACTGGAATTCAATGTAACTGTAATATAAAACAGTTGTAGTAATATACAACTTTATAACTGCTATTATTCTAGACAATGAATTCATTTCAGTTATCTTAATTCAGAGTGATATAAGAAAATTAATACAGTCAGGGTGTCTTAAAAATGAGCAGTATTTTTTCCCCTGGCAAGAGCAAGGGCCTGAGTTCAATCCCCGGTTCCACCAAAAAAATAAAAATTTAAAAAATGAGCAATATTTTATCTCACAGTTCTAGAGATTGGCAAGACCAAGAATCAGTTTCTGGTGAGACAGGAAGAGAAAGCTACTCTGTCCTTCCTTACAAGACACTCATCCCATCACCAGACCTCTCATCTCATAACCTAATTACTTAACAGCCGCATCTCTAAATAGCATCACATTGGGAATTCAATATATGAATTGAGTGAGAGAGACTTAAATGTGCAATCCATAATAGTAACAGAGTGAAATTTTCTGATAATTAAAGAAAAAATATTTAGTCAAAATATCTATCTCAAAGAAGGAGGGAAAGAGATTTATCTATGTATGTAAGCAGGATGGTTTAGACAACTGTACTGTGGATTTCTGTTAGTCTATGTATGGAAAGGAGCAGGTAATGCTTCATTAGTTTTGTCCCCTTTTTGCAATTATTTGTACTTTTTTACTTCTTAATTTCTTATACATTTATGTCTTTTGTCTTTCTTCTTCCAATTTTGCCTGCATATATCTGGTAATATGAATAACTGGTTGGAAGACAAAACTATGTATTACAACAAATATTGTGAAATTCATATTACTTTATTAAGTGAAATTCGGTATCACTAGTATTTTTTTTCTGTTTCAACAGTATTTTGTGCCTTCTTTATTTTTTATTTTTTATTTTTTTGTGGAACCGGGGATTGAACTCAGGCCATTGTGCTTGCCAGGGAGGTTCTCATTCTACTGAGCTATCTCCCTGGCCCCTGTACTCCCTTTAAAAATATATTAAAAAATTTTAATCTATCTCCATCCTCCCAAATTAGCTCTTAAACTGAAGATATTCATTTTTAAAATTCAAGTAAAAACTGTTAGATTGTATTTTTAATATTTAGGCCAAAACCTCACTTGCATTAGAATAAATAGACTTTTATATAGAATCCAAACAGTTCATTGCCCTCACACTGAACAGAATATCTGTAATCGAAGACAGATACCGCACTAGAAGATGTTCATAAGAATGTGAAAATTTCCATTAGAAAATACTGATAAGGATATAGAAAAATTGGACCTCTTATACCCTGCTGCTAAGAATGCAAAATGGAATAGTCACTTTGAAAAACAGTGAACAAACAGCTCCTCACAAGTACAGCTGGCTTATGATCCAGCAGTTCACTCCTAAATAGAGTTCTTCAAGATAGAGGAAATCATAACTCTACATAAAGTTTTGCACACAATATTCATTGAAGAATTTTCTATCACAGTCAAAATGTGGTCTAAATAATTTGATAAATAAAATGTGGTATCTCCATACATTAGAACATTATTCAATCATAAAAAGAAGGTATTGATGTTTACTAACATATGCATGAAGCTTGAAAGCATTATGCTAAATCAGTGAAGTAAGTTATACAAAACTGAAGCCACATACTACATGATTTCATGTATATGAAGTGCCAAAATGAACAAATCTGTCAGGAATAAAAGTTAATGTTTTGAAGGGATACTAAGGGGTGTGCAGTTTCATTTTGGAGTAATGAAATATTCTTTAATTGATTGTGGAGATGGATGCATAACTTTATGCTTTTCCTTGTACAGATTACATTGTTCACTTTAAGTTGTATGTTCCCATAGAGCTTGTTTGGTGAGAAAAAATACCAATAATAAATGAATATATTTGATAATGAAGATGGTACAAAGCAAATGATTCAAGTAAATTATACAGAGAATGATTGGTGTTAAGTAGATGTTTTAGGTGAACTAGAAAAGTCTCTGTAAGGATAGTGTTTAAGACCTGAGCAAAATGAATAATTAAACTATAGAATAATCTTGGAGGAAGATGATTTTTTTCAAGTACAAAAGTCTTAAACATAAAACAAATTGTTATGCTCAAATTATCACAGGAAACTACTGTAAACCACACAAAACAAATGAAGTCATGGATGCTGCTTTACACTACAGCTGAAATATCTTTAAAAATCTCAGGTTTTAATGATTTGGTCTCCAGCTTGGTGCTGTTGGCAGGTGATTAGATGCCAATAACAGACATGCAAATGATGAAAGTTCTCTTTTGCTGCTTTGGTTTCTAATTCGTTACCTAGGTGCCAGTGTTCAAAATTAAAATATGTATTAGTATAATTAAGTGACTCTTAGCATAAAATTTCCTGTGAAATATTGGCTCCAGAAAGGGAGTAAGCCTAAGCCAAATATTAAAATGATGGCGTTCCAGGCATTTCAGCACCTTTCTGATAGAAAACATCTGTATGAAATATGTGCCAACAAGTAACAGCAAAGTAGACTTACCCTCTCATGCACGCTATCAAGGATTTCACTTCCACGTCTCACAATATAAACAAAATTCACATTATTTACATTCCCTTATGAGTTAAGGCATTGCTATTTTTTTAAATCCTTATTCAATAGTTGAAGGTATCGATATCTCTCATTCTACCCTGCTTAGATACCTTTCAAAATCTATAAAATATACAGTTGTTTCTTTTCTTAGATCTTTGTTACTAAATCCAAGGGTTCTTGATCATGTGAAAAGATATGACAGAGTCTGGGAAGATATCTCAGTGATCTAAGCCACTGCCTGGAAGGCACAAGGACTCAAGTTTGACCATCAGTACCACATGCTGTGCTGGCCCTGGAACTCTGGGAGACCTTGCCTTCCATGAAACTGGGCGTGGTGGCACAGGCCTGTAAGCCCATCCCTGGGGAGGCTGAAACACAAGGATCACTATGAGTCCAGGCTGGTTAGTGAGACCCTGTGCCTAAGTAAATAAATAAAAATTTAAAGAGATATCACAAAGATGCTACATTAGGCCAAGAGTAGTTGTAGAATAAATCCCAAATAATTTATGGTAGTGTGTGTGTGTGTGTGTGTGTGGTTGTGTGTGTGTATGTGTAAGAGATTTTATAGCCAAAAATATACACCACATAATTTCCATGTAAATTTTTGTTTGATTTTAAAACACCTTTTGACATAATTGAGTAGAGAAATTGGAGAAGTTTTAGAGGCTATCTTAGTCTTCTAAAATCATGGAAATGTATTCCTGATGAGATTTCCAAAACAGAAATGTCTGTTACTCAAGCATCACACTCTCTATGGACTTAAGGCATTGTTGTTTTAACTGGAATTTCCTAACTCTAAATAGATTATTGTGCCAATTTTCTAGATTGCTTGAGTGACTGACCCCTCTTTATTTTGTCATAAATAGTAGAGGTCAGTGAAATGTATGCAGTATCTTATTACATTCAAAACATTATTCGTAATATCACTAGCTTAGAACTCAGATATATTTGAACCTGTTTTACCTTTGTAGGACATCAGCATAAGCAAATCAAAACATTGAACTATAGTAAATATTTAATGGAAAATTAGGTTTTAATTCTCTCTCATCTTTGTAATGTGATTTCTAAAGGTTGCAATTTAAGCTTGTATTTTCCATGAGAAATAACAGTAAACTGAGTCACTGGTGTTAACATCTTCATTTTCACTTCAAAAGAGCACTTGACTTAGAATAAACTATGAAAGAACTCAGCTTATTTTAAAACATATATTTAAAATTTCTGAATGCTTAAACTTTACTAATAAATATATTCATTTATACTTGAAATCAAAGCCAAATAAACTTGATACTCAAGTAAAACTGTTTGTACATGAGTAATAACAGCAAAATGTCTGTGGTTTCACAGTACATGGGCTAAAGTTACTTGCACTAGGTTTAAATTGATTACATAGATTTACATCACCACTACTTAAAACTAACTTGTGAATACCATTTCTATTCTACCAGTGAACATATCATTATATCATATGTGTTCCTTTGATAGTGAGTAGTAAGTATGAATATTATAAGCCCATCACTGGGTGGGCTGAAACCAGAGGATCACTAAAGTCTGTGCCGGTTGCTGAGACCCTGTATCAAATAAGTAAATAAATACAATTTAAAAAGAAATATGACAAAAATGCAAAATATTAATGTACTATTGTACTATGTTTCATATCTTTAAAAATACTTTTGTTATGCTTTAAGTTAATGACTCAATGACTAACTTAGGTCTACAGTTTTCAAAATCAGAATTACACTAGTTGAATTTCTTGTTGTGGACCCAATACCCAACCCTTCTAATTTAGACATGGATACATATAATTATCTCATTTTCTAAGGATTCAGCCCATGATCATCTGGCTCCAAGAGATAAACATCATGACAGAAAAATTTGTTGAGCAAAGCTGTTTAGTTAATGGCAGCTGGGAACCGAAGCAGCAACAGAGAGGAAAGACATGAGAACAGAGAGAGTACCTATGGCCATACCTCCAAATGACCCAGACACAACCACTGCATGTCTCCCAAAGTAATTAAGTTCACATAATCAAGTTTAACTGTCACATCGTAATTCCATCAAGTATATCTTCTTGAGCCTTAATTAATCCCCCCAATAAATACAAGATCATAATTCTGCCTTATATGATAGCAACTATCTTAGTATAACCAAAAACATTATAAATGTTTCACTAACATTTTCAAAGTTACAACATTTTTCAAAAGACCAAATCCCTGTCACTCTCTTCTAAGACTTAAGGAAAACCCTCAACTATGAACCTCATTAAAAATTAAAAAATCAATTACAGAAGTCCAAGGTACAATGACTGACTGAGTATTCCTATTCCAAGAAAAGAAAGAAAAAGGATAGAAAATAGAACCAGAACATGACGGCAATCCTTCACAGCAGACACTAAGTCTTGTGGCTCCATATTCAACATCAGCACACCTAGTAGTAAATGTGAATTCCAAAGTGCCATTGCACTGGCTCTACACATGGCCTGCCACTTTTCTGGGTGAAGAGTTGACCTTCCTGGCATCTCTCCACTTCACAGCGTCATAATTCTCACAGTCTCACTCACTGACCTTTCAAAGGCTCTTTACTTGCTTTTTCAAGCATTTCTTTGAAGTCTCCAAGACTCCACAACTCTTGAATTCTGAATTTCCTTAAAACCAACATTATGCAGATAAGGCCAAGGACTGCTGTCTGTACGAACAATAGCCAGGAATCTTGAACCATGGCTGCAATGGTCTCTGCCTGCTAGGATGCCTGAGGACAGTGAAATAAATCCTGGAGAACCCATTTCCTAGACAGTCTTTTATTGAGCAGGGGGCTCAAGAACTCTCTTCTCACATGGAAAATTTATACTTTTTCCCCTTTAAGGCTACACTGGGTATCCTTTAAGAATCTTTTCTCTTGTCCCTGTA
>NW_004524624.1:14123770-14138397 GCF_000260255.1 Octodon degus | reverse complement strand
TAGCTTCACTATTTGTCTGCATATCAAACATCTTAGGCATAATATGGAACAGGTATTTTTCATCAAGTATTGATATATTGAACTTTAAGTCCCTACAGAATATGATAAAAAAAATTTAAAAATTAGAACGTATTTTTAAAATAGGCATAAAGAATTATATACTTCTCATATTTGCACATAAGTCCAAAAATCTCACCATATACAACCTTGAAGTAATACAGTCCCGCAATATTCCTTTTCTCTATAAGTTTTTAACAAGGGTATAATGCTATGTATCCATCATGATACTATGTTACAGAATGATTTCATTGCTTTAAAATTTTTCTATGTCCTTTCTCTTTATTATTTTTCTCCTCAATTGCTAGTAACAGTCAGTCACTTCCCTTTCTATATAACTTTTCTATTCCACAGTGCAATATAGTTAGAGTCACATAGATATAGTCTCTTCAAATTGGCTTCTTTCATTTAATGACAAGTAAATTTCCCCATGTCTTTGTTCTTTTTACGACTGGCAATTTGCTTCTTTTAAGCACTGAAAAATTTTCTACTTTCGGGACATGCTAGTATATTTATCCATTCACCTACTGAAAGATATCTTGTCTGCTTAATTAGGTAAGTTTCATTTCTTTTTCTTTTCTTTTTTTTTTTTTTTTTTGTGGTACCAGCGGTTGAACTCAGGACCTTGCACTTGTCAGGCAGCACTTATTCCACTGAGCTGTCTCCCCAATCCTAATAAGATAAATTTTTAACTTTGCTAGAATCCCAATATACACAGAAAACAGGAAAAATAAACACAATTAAATTACTAAGATCCATTATTTTCCACTTATTACTTTTCACTTCTTTTGCTTTTCACATAAAAAAGGAGAACAAAGACAACAAAAATTCATATGAATAGATTTAATTACAGATAGCTAAGTAACTAATGGATAACATGAGCAAAAAACATAGGCAAACAGCATATCAAATATAAAGCTGGAAATTTATATGATGGAATCACAATCTCTAAGGAAGTGCTATTGTCATTCTGTCCTCCTTTGCTTCTTAATAATAATGATACCTTTTGTGATTAAAGACACTATACTGTTTATTGAATAATTTAATCAAAGTGAAATAAGGAGTAGCCTTTGTCTGACATTTTCAGGTTTTTGAAATTAATTAAAGGCAACTCAGTATTTGTTTACAGCTTGCAAATAAAATGTTAGAATGAAGCAGAATATCTTGAATTATTTTATCTTAAATAATTACATATTTATACTAATTTTAAAATTACTAATGATATTTTAGACTAAGTGTCTACACAATAAATGTCTGTTTATGTAAACAGTTGTCATTATATTTGGAACTGTCATGTGTTTTTATGGTGTTTATTTTAGGCAAGTATCCACATTAAACTCTAAGATCTAATCATTGTGAGTGATTTTTTGTCTAATTTTAATAAATACGATCCAGTACACAAATAAAATATAAATGTTCTATATTATCCCCACTAAAACTGAAGAAAAATATGCCAGAAAGATTATGAAAAAAGCACGCACTTCTGACAGATCATAAATGTGTACTTTTTATTTGCCCTTCCATTCCAAACAGATGGGAAATGAAATATCATAGAAATAATATATTTTTCCAGTTCTAATAAAATCTGTTGAAACCTTCAAAGGAACATTCTCTTTTATTTCCTTTGTTACTGTCTATGAAAACAAGCAACCCTGAAAGTAAATTTTAAAGAAGATGGACATTTTTGCACCACTTGAACTGAAAAAAGATTTGGACAGAAAATCTGGGGTCTATTCAGTTGTGAGGATCTTAGTAAAAATAATTAGAGTGGCGTACTAAAGGAAACTGAAAGCATTTAGAGCAATCCCCTTTTGTAACCTCTTTCCTAACCTTCCAAACAGATAGAGAGGAATTGAAACTATTTGTGAAAATGTTTAAATGTGTAATAGAAGATTATTTTGGATGAAAGATTGATTATACTATCTAATTATTCGTAGTTAATGAAAGGAAGCAAAGAAGACACACTAGAAGCTTCCACCAGCACTTTCTTATTTGCTCTGTGCTGGTCATTTTTGTCTCTGGATAAGCTTTAATAATGTTCAGACCTATATTTTCTCTCATTCTAAATGCATGAAATATCTTTCTTCTCTTTCATTTTACCAGTGGTTTTATTTATTTATGAATGATGTCAATGATGTTTTTACCATAAAATGTACTCTGTGGTATATTTTATGGTTACCAGGTATGTCATTACAGCAGCTAGAAATTGGGAGAGAGGAGTATCATCACTGTTTAGGTTTCCTTAATGAGTACTGAAGAAGGAGGCTGGAAGGGGGACAAGACTGAGCAACAAGATATAAAATGGGAATCAGTCCAAGAGATATAAAACTTGAAATAAGGATCCAGGCATACAGCCAAATATGTATCATCAGTTTGAAGTAGAAAAGAGTGGGAAGAAATTTTCATCTTATATACTTGTACCTATTGATCGGTGGAAGATGTTTGTATTGTGTTGAGGAATGTGAGATTATGCTCAAGTTCAGGCTGATACAGCACTAAAATCAATTAGTTATCACTGTCATGTACATGGGAGGAAGCTATTAAAATGTGTTATCACATAATGAGAAAATTGAACTTGCAGTTCTCTATGTAGATGGAAAGTATTTGTACCTAAATTAAAACCACAGAGGAGCCTCCATTTCCTGCTCAGCATCCTACCTGAGAAATCACAAATGCTAGATTTCTTTCCCATTAGCTCATTCTTTGAACTACCATTTTGGAGATTGCAATTAATTTGTGACTGTATTAATTTCTTCATACACTAACAGGTTAATAATATATAAAAGCAGCAGTAGCATGATTAAAGGTCCAATTACTATGAAAGTGGATTTTCTTGATGGAGGTACAGTGAAAACTAGTTAGTAATGTTTACTATGGCAACTCCATGTTTTTTTCAAGGCTGTCTCAACACCAAAGGCCCAAAAGTATACTTTCTGCCATTGATCGAGGACAATGGATGCAGTACAGTAAGCTGAGGCAGAAGGAGCATTGAAGAAAAATGAGCCATATTCACAGCATTGCAGCCATCGCCAGGACAGTCCTGGCATTACTGATAGGAACATTGGAGAGCCTGAATCTGGGTGAATTACATTCCTGGAACATGTAAGGGAAGAAAGAATAAACATCAGACCCTCAGGTTACAGGACACTGTGATCAATGTTCATTTCTTACAAATAATGTTGTATTGACAGGGTTGGAATCCCTTGGAAATCATTATAGGCATTCATCGAGGTCTGAGAAATGTCATACACAGCCAAGATGTTTTGATGGAAGGTTTTCAAGTAGGCTCTTTCTTCTGTGTTACCTCACAGAAACCTTCTTAGATCCTCCTGCCATGCAGATTCATACACAGGTCAAGAGCTTGGTCTCTTAGTTCAGACAGTTCTTAAGTTGTATACTATTTTCATCAGGTAGTAACTAATGTTCTTTGGACATATAACCTTCCTAAACCTGACTCTCATGTGCAAAGAAGAGCAAGTAAATACAGGAAAGTTTCTGTAAGGACTAAAATTAATATAGCTAAATAGGTAAGACAGAATCTGTCCTATAGTACATACTCAAATAATGGACTTTTAAAAACTGGGATGCCTTCAGGTACTCTAGATCTTTAGGTCAATAATTCTGAGCACTCATGCACCTATGAGCCGCAAAAAGTTGCTTTTGTCACTTCTAGCCTAAACACGAGACCTGCCATGACATGAGGTTTGGGCTCATCACAATCACTCCAGACTATGTGCTTATAAGGTGTCTGACTCTTTCACAGGGAATAGTTCTTAATGTGAATGTGATGGTAAAGGTTCTTATTCCTATTGTAACCTCCAGAGCTAGATTCTAAGAAGTAGACCAAAGTTTAGAGGCTACTAGGTTCCTCCTTAAATATTTCTGCCCATAATCTAGTTTATTTGGACAAGATGAGAATGGACAAATAAACAATGACTTTGGCAGGTGGAAAAGACATCCTACCTACACAAATTAGAAATGTTTCTCTCCTTAAACTGAGTATTTAGTGGAAGAATCAAGTAAGGAAAATTTGTAATGCTTTCTCAGTACATCATGATGAAGCTTGAAATCATAAGATACCATACTTACAATTTCACAAAACATAATGTTCAACATTGTCATGGGGTCAAAACAGGCTCAGGAAAAGGTGACTTATCTCCCTTTGGGCAAGTTTTGTAGCCAGGGAGTCGACAGGAATATGTTTAATACAGGACACATAATTTATAGGATTACTTTTTAACAGTCACCCAAAAAGTCAAATGAAGAGCACAAGAGTTGCCCATGCCCTGCAGACCCAAAGAATCCAGCTGAGGACCTGGATCCCACAGCAAAATACCACCACAGCCATCCTCAGGAATAGCAAGACCTGAGTTCCTCTGAAAATGAAAACAGCAGAGTTCATTATTAGGAAAGTCAGCAAAACAAGTTCTACAGGAGAAGCAACAGTGTACCATCTTCCCCTCCAGTTCTCCTTTTATACTGTTGGCAATAATTCTTAGGTGGGCCATCCACACCCACGTCCAAGTTAATTCAGTTCATCTGGGTGTTACAAATTGACCTTTAGTTAGTCCAGCACAAGTACAACCTAAATTTCCTGGTCAAATTCTGTCTAAAGGAGAAAGCATTCCCAGATCACATGTTATTCTTTCATTTATTAGGCCTTAACCATTAATTCAAAATAAGTAGAGATCCAAAATCTGTAGCAATCAAATTATGACAGTTCTTCCTCCAAGGTAAGCTGGAACCTAGAATAGAGAAAGTGTAGCCTAAGAGTTCTCAGGCCTATAGTGTAACAAGCTGATTTAGGCAACTTATTTTTAAGATCAGTATCCAGATAAAATAGTTGGAAAGTAATGGACAGAAATTTTAAAAGTTAGACTTAAAAGTCAAGTAATGATAAAGGAGGAAGCTATAAGGATGGGTGAATAGCATTATGACCACTTTTCACACATCATGAAAAGGATGAATTTTATTCCTCATGTAGCATAGCATAAGAGATTGGGAGGGAATATCCCTTTCTCAAAGGGACATTTTAACCTATTTCTGCATTACTCAATTAGTTTTTGATCTATTTCTTTTTCTGATTCTTCTCCTAACAAGCTTCTCTGTAGAGCCATCCCTGGAGACTAGCATGGTGCTTCACCCCCAGAACCTACTCTGTCAGGAGATATAATTAATTTAAAGGGCAGGAACTTAGAAATGGAGAATTATTTTACACATTCATGTGAAAAATCCTTTTAAATTAACAATTTAGCTTTTAAATGTTTCTATCCTGACTAGGCCAACATCAAAACAAATATCCTACTTGTAGAATGTTGTCCCCCCCAAAGGCCTTGTGTCTCTTCATCACATATGACAAATTTGAATTGCCTAAATAGTTTACACTAATCCTGTATGACAAAAATCCAACAAAACAAACATTTGTAAAATATCACAAGATTTATGAGAAAGTACATGGTTGGGAATTTGATGCCACATGATTGCTCATGATTGTCAACTAATTAATTTTTATCATTGCAGCACAGCAGGAAAATTTCCTATATATTATTTATGTCAGTTTACAGTTGTAGCAGTCACAGTGCAATGTCACTGAAAAGAAATAGAGTAGGTAAAATGTCATCTTCAATAAGAATTAGTACTAATGACAACTGCTGATTCAGAATAGAAACTGCCCTAAGATGAATTCAAGAATGGAGTGACAGAAATACTTGAAATATGTTGAGTCCATTAAAGCTATAATTTGTAATGATGGATTAAGCTATGTCAGAATGGTTCTATCACTGAATTAACTTAAAAATATTGGCCACTCAGATGCAAACTGAAAATTCCAAAAGTATTCATCATAGCTCACATTGTACCATCAGAAAATGTTCTTTGTTAAAAGTTCAAAACAAGATAAAATATCAGAGGCATTCAAAAAATGTTTCATCTTCAAAACATTAGTCTTCAGTATAAAGTCACTGAATTCTTGAAATATCCTTAATCAGTAAAATGTACCAGCATGTGAAATTCACACTAGAATAGTTTAAAGCATAATCTAGTACACTCCACCATGGGAACAATGCCTAATAAAAACTGGGAGGGTTCTTTTGAAAATTACTTATGAAATGACTTTTTCATAATTAGAAATTTATTTCCATATTTAAGAGACTCAGACTGTATACCATAGACAGCTTCTAACCTTGAAGCTAATAATTTAGAAATCATAAAATAAATGGTTAAATATTTTCATAAAAAAGGATTAGAAATCAATTTCAGTGATATTCAACATCTATGTGAAAGTAAATGACAGGCAGGCAGGAAAATAATCCAGAGGGATCAAAGGAACAAGGATATGAATAAGCTATAAACATACATGTCTCAAATTTAATGTTTATTTGAAACACTGGAGGACCAAGTTACAATGCAGATTCTAATCCTGTAGGTCCTGATGGGACTGAAGAGTCCACAGTTTCTAACATCACAGGTGATATTGATGTTGCTAGCATGGGGGTCATTTCTAAAGAGGCAGTTACAAGAAAGAAAGAGAGGAAGTTAATTAGCTAATTAGAGAAAGTAGCTCATTTTGTTAGTGTTCCTGATGATTTTAGATTTCTCTAAAGTCCCTCTTAAAATTTGTCAATGCCAATGGCTGTCATCTTTGTTGCACATGAAAATTAACTGGGTAACTTTCAAAATTCATTGCACAAGTCACATCCCAAACAAGTTTAGATAATCAGGAGAGTAGCAGTTGAACATAAGTAGTTACTGCATCTTCTCAGTGATTCCAATGTGTAGCTAAGACTGGGAACCACAGGTCTACATTGATTTTTTTAACAGCTAATTAACTAAATGTACATCTAACTCTTTTTAACTTTAGATTAGTAGCCAAGTATTTGAAGAGATCCCATGAACAGCTAAACCTAAGCTCAGGTAATTCAAGTAAAACACTCAGTTATTTTCACCATTTACACTTCCACTTCTTCAGCAATATAGTGGTGACTTTTCAGAAAGAAGTCACAGGAGACTTCTACTGCTTCACTCAGATGCATGCATATCATACTATAAGGGCAAAATCATACAATAGCAAACTTATAGATGTTTTATAGTAAAAGTAAGAAATCAGTTAATAGCCTATGACTGTGCTCCTGTTCCCTGTCACATAGTTGGACTGCTGGGATCAGTTAAACTTGACTATCTATGTCCAGCTGCTTTTTCACATAGATGGCTGGGTCAGCTTGACCTCATCAAGCTTCAGTTTCTGTGTTTTCCAACTTAAAATGTTTACATATGTGACTGTGCTTCTGCTCACTTCAAGGAGCCTATACTTTGTGTCCAGAGCACACTGGCCCTGTCAAGGTCACTTTCAACTCTCCTTGCTCTGCTTTCACTCCCCGCTCTTCTTCCCAGAAATGTCCTTACCTTATGATAAATAATTCCTTTTAAGTAAATCTATTTGGATGACTTAACATATGACTTAATTCAGATAACCAATCATGTGATACACTGCCATCAGCCTTGTAATTCCTGCTCACAAACTGTATTTAAACTAAACTCTATGCTGATTCATGGCTGATGATTTGGAACTGGTTCCCATAAGCCTGCTAGTGTAATAAGAATTGCCTTCTAACTCCCTGAGTTAAAAGAGATGCCTTTTAACTCCTTGGCACAAAAATATCCTGACCCTATTTCATCACAGTATCTGGGAGGAAAAGCACAGTATTCTAAATACAAATTGCCTTTAATTCACTTTTCACACACTCACAATGATTTATAATCCACAATAAGTTCCTTATTTCATGTCATACTGAGTAAAGAAGCAGCTTTTATCTTCCGATTATTACAAAAGTGCCACTTTATATAGCTTCATTATTTGCAAAAAGAAACATTCTAATAGCAGACCCAACAAAGGTAAGCAAAATTAAGCTATAATTATAATATTTCTTGATGATGTCGTGGTGAGCAAAGCTTCCCTCATTGCCTCTTGTATTTTGCAGTATAGAGGAACAGAGAGCCATCTCTAATAATTACAATATGAAACATAAAATAAGTAGAACTGTGATAAATCTGTAAGACAAAAAAACCTAATATCTGTAATATGCTCATAACATGGAGTTAAGCCATTTCAGGGAAGTCAGAAAATCATGCAGAAGGAGTAACACTGAGTGGCATCTTATGGAGGATCTGTCTTGGGGGCAACAAAAATGAAATAAAACAGTCACAGTAGAGAGAAGAGAACATGGAGGTGGATGGGATAGAAAGGGCTGCTGAGAGCTTGGACTGAGGCAGGGAGGGAAAGAAGATGAAGTATAACTAAACTTTTATACTAAAAGTTGCGACTTGCCTGCAGCTTGGATTTTGCAACTATTTCTCAGAGTAATTATGTGCATTTTGATAACAGAGGTCAAATTTATAGAATGAATTTAAAACACTCATATTTTATGGGCTTTATAGTAGTTTTGAGCAATCACAACCTCCTGCAATTCATAGTTTTTGGTTTGCATATGTTTATATCAATAAATGCAAAAATGACTTTAAGAAATGAAACTAAATTGATCACAGGGATTAGATTAGCACAATATCTTAAGGTAGTAACTGTATGTCTTATATTTTCCTATTTTTGTAAGACTTAAAATACTATGCTACTAGTTTTATATAATGATAAAACTATGAATAATCCTGATATAATATGATAATGTAGATCTCTATGTGCTTGAATATATGAGAACATAAATAGAGATTCTAACAAATAATTTTAGAACAGAAGACTTTGTTTTCAGGGTCAGCAAACTGTATTTCATCAGCCAAGTTTAACCTATGCCTTGTTTTATGAATATAATTGGAACACATCCCCACACACTATTTTCCTATAGATCATGTTTACTTTCATGAGACAATGGCAAATGTGAGTATGTACAATTTTTTAAAAATGTGGTCTACAAAGCTCTATATTAAAAATATCAGTGAAGTTTTTGTATGAATATGAGTGGGCAATTAGTTTAAATCTATGTTAAAAATCTTTTTCTTTTTTTAATTTAGTGGAACCTTTGATTGAACTCAGGCCCTTGCACTTGCCAGGCAAGCACTTATTCTACTGAGCTATCTCCCTGGCCCAAAAATATTTTATATTGTAGCTTTTCTAGTATTTTAGAATCTCTTGTTAGAGTAAATTTTCAAGGCAGAAAACTAGTCTGTCCAGGAAGATGACCAACTATTTCTATTTGTCTGGAACTCTCCTGGCCTTTCTAATAAAAAATTTGTCCCTGTCCTAGAAAATGAGGATGTTCGGTCCCTGTCTCTCACCTCAAATTTAGACCCTGGAGAGAGTGATGTCTTTTGCTTTCTTTTAGTTACAGTACATCCTCCTTCTACCTTTAATGCAGGTGCTAGTTACTGTAAAGAATTCAAGCAAGTTATGGAGTCATGTAGTTTTCAGGCCATGTCTAAAACCTAAATCTCTCTGTATTTACCAGAGCTTTTCAGGTAATGGGCATTACATCCAAACAAGTAAAAATGTTTTATTTAACAACACTTATTCTACTTCTCAAAGGCTTGCCTTGAAAAATACTTATTTACAAGACAAAAATTGGCAGCTTTTTAGGGATGATATCTGAGGAAGACACAAGAAGAAATACCTGCATTTCTACTCCCTGAAAGCAACTGACCTACCAAACAAAGAGGTATAATGTGGGCCAGCAAGGTGAAGAGAAAGTATAAACCTAGAAGGGTACAGTCTCTGAGTGTCTGCTGGGTATGTGGGCTGAAATGGAATGTAATAACAACTCCTTGAAGCAGCATTCCTAGGAGTTCCCCAGTGGAAAGTAAGTGACATCAGGACTCCCTACGACAAAGCCGGAATGATGGAAAGGTAACAAAGATTAAGGGAAAACAGGTTCTTAATGAATGGTAGGCATGTTAGGGGAGAAAAAAGGGGGCACTAGAAGGAGCAACTTATGAGTCCAATTTCAGTGAAACTTCATAATCCAATGTCCAGAAAAATTGATCTTGAGTGGACTGAGGATGCTTAAATAGAATAACTTTAGAGGGAACAGTTAACATTTTGAGTTTGTCAAAGTTAATTTTGTTTCCCAGAATAATTTTATTTTTGCTTTATAGTTGAGGCAGTTGGAAAACTATCTCATTTTAAACTGTGAAAAAAATTGCCAAATGTTATTTTCATCAAGATATGTGCATTTATGTAACATTCACACCAAAACAGGGTGATGCTTGTCAGAGGTAGGCACTGTGCCCTAAAATGGGTCCCTGCCTAGAATGGTTTATCCATGAAGCACACAGATACAAGTTCCCACAGGCAGCAAAAGGAGAAAAACACAAGATGAATGTTGATTCTTAAGCTGGTGTTGGCACTCCGCTCGTTAATCTGTGAAATGTGAGTAATGAGCAGACTTCTGACACTGGTGCACTGTGCATTATCTGTTAGCTGAGAAAGGCATGAAGCAGTCATTGCAATGGTTACTCTTTTGTTCTTTATTTATGAGGGAAAGGGGGCACTTTAACAGGGATTTTTGGTTCTTTGATAGTAAAGAAAAATTATATATTAAAAATAGTCACAGGTGTCAACTAGGAAATGGGTTATTTGTTTGTTTGTTTTGGTCTTTGCTGGTCTTTTGAATGAGAGGTGCAAAGAACAACCAACCACATGGGATCAAGAGTAGCAGTAACAGACAAGGCCTTACTGGTGAATACCTATAATCTCAGCACTCAGGAGGATCACTATGAGTTTGAGGCCAGCTTGGACTACATAGTAAGTCTAAGGCTAGGCTTCACTACAAAGTAAGACCCTGTATTAAACAGTAGCAATAACACAAGCATGTGCAAAATTTGAAGCACCACCTAGGCAGGGAAGGTTTATGCAGGAACCTTGGCTGGGGATGAAGGCTTCTTGAGTAGCACCCAAACCTGGGCCTTAAAATAGACCAGCTGTGTGGGCACTTCAGCAAGCACAACCTGTGCCAATGTTCCCGAGGGGCATTTTGGAACCGATGACAAGGCACAAATTGCACAACAACAGAGGCTGCTGACTCCCCAGTGCATGTACATGGAGGTCCACCATTGGCATCCAGTCATTCCATGGCCTCAAAGTCAGCTCCACCCACACCTACAATGATCAGTGACATGGGCAGCTTCGAGGCATTCACCACAGCCTGGCAGGTAGCCTTCACATCCATCACAGCACCATCAGTCAACAGTAACAGCATGAAGTATTGTGATGCAGTCTTTTGATAGGCAACCAGGGCTGCAAATTTGGCCATATGGTTGAGGATGGATGCAAAGTTGGTGGGACCATAAAGGCAAACTTGGGGCAAGGCTTGGCGGTAGGCATGTACAATGTCCTGAATACCTGCAAAATAGGGTTTCTTAGGATTAAAATTTAAGGCAAATTCATGTGAGACATGGCAGTCAGGGGGCACCTGAGACACAAATCCAAACGCTGGGAATAGCTTGTCTGAGTCATAGTCTTGAACTACACTGCTTACACTCCATAGCGCTGTCAGATACTCACTGACTCCTATAGGACTCAGGTAGTGCAGTGAGTCATGTAAAGACTGATCTCCACTAGAGCCAGTGAAGTCCATGTCCACAGTGAAGTTGATTTGGCAGCCTCCTATCACATAGCGCAGGAACAAATATTCTTTTTCTACCTGGCAAACCTTGACAGATAGCTCCAAAGTTCTTGTAGCTTTTCTTTTTGCTGGTGCTTCTCCATGTGGATGCAATCAAACTCAGCTGGACCTGCTTGCAGATGGGTCAAGCTGGTGTAGAAGGTACTAATAAGATCATGTGTTCCACCACTATCATAGCCTGAGCAGCGCACCTGGATTCCCCAATCCCCACCACACAAGTGCTGAAAGGGAACTGAGAAGTGCTTCCACATAGGGTTCAGGTTGTTCTTGATTATCTTAGATCTATATATAAGATGTCGTTTCCCGTCGCCCTGGTAGAAGAACTCCAGGAATGGATCGGACTTTCCAAGAAAGTCCTTCTTATCCAGGTTCTGCCCTCCACTTTCATGGTTACTATATAACTGTCTTCAACTCCTGAAGAAAGTTATTGTGTATAATCCTAAAAGCCTGACCTCACTGTCATCACCCTTGTGTCATTACAGAGACTGTTATGAAGTTGAGTGAGGACTGGGAGATCAGGAAGTGAAAGCATTGTGTCCTCTTTAGGCAAAGCAGACAGTGAGGATCCAGGCTTTCAGTCAGTGAAAGACCCTTGCATGTGAGCTGAGAGAAAAGAGGGAAAATAATGTTTTGCAGAGAAACATGAGGAGTCACTAAGGAGAGCTGTATGTGAGCAGAGCCATATTTAAAATGTTTGCTTTTTGAACACATCAAATTTGGAAAATTTGTTCTATACAATCTGCTCTACAAAAATGTAGCAGGTAAGCTCTTTCAAAAACATATGGCCCATGACTTAAGCTAAAATAGAACCTTGTTTGAAAGCTGCTATGTATTGAATTATGATAGGCTCATATTTTGCAATTATGTAGTTCAACAAATGTTCACAAATTGGACATAATCATGTAGCCCACATCCAGATCAGAAAATAACATTACCTTTGAGTCACTGCCCATGATTACTTGACTTCTTACATTTTTATTTTATTTTTTATTTTATTTTTTTTAGGATGGCTAGCTGCCTGAGCTGCTGCCACTCCCTTTTCTCTCTGTTCTTTGCCACTATCATGAAAGGTTGCTCTCTGCCATGTGCTGCTGTGCTTTGGAGCCAGCTGAGTATGGGCTGCAACCTCCAGTAACTAGGAGCTAAATAAACCCTTACTTCCTTCATTTTGAAAGCCAGGTATTTGTCCCAGCAGTGAGAGAAGAGGAACTGAGACAGAGAGACACTCAGCTCAACTAATGGTGAATGAAACTGTTAGACTCCTGTCTTTGGAGTAGACAAGTCTAGGAGGCATTCTTTGTTTCTCAGAAGGCTATGTCAGATCAAGCCTTCACTGCCTAGATCAAAGACTTCAGTAGCCCACTGTTTTAATGTATTTTTTTTAGTTTATTTTTTTCCATAATTTCATTACATTTTTATTAAATACCTATATTTAATCTTAGTCATTTCGGAGCTCTTTGTTTAGGGTCGCATGCTTTCTATGGTGAAGTTCAAACTCAAGTGCAGACTGAAGAATCTGTGAAAGGCATAATGCCCGAGTCACAGAAGGGAAACCTAGAGCCACGGTTTAGGCAGGGGCCAGCACACCAGTTCTGTAAAGTGTTACAGTGCAAAACCTTAGGGCTTTATGGGGCATGAAGTCTTTTTCAAAATTCTAAATGAATGTTAATTACTGTGTTCTAATTTTAAATAAATGGACATTCAGCTGAAATTTTGCACCTTCCTTTCACCCTCAAAGAACAAGCAATATCAATAGAATATATGGTATTATGTGAATGACATCTGACATACATTCAAAAGGGAACTATATAAAACCAAAGACTTGACTTTAAATTAAAGGCAGTTAGCTTAGGCCATTGCTATCTGAATAGGATGGCAACACATGAGTCTCAGAGGTTATAGTCATTTATTACTATCCTTGGTCTAGTTTTCAACTTTTAAGATAATGCAGTACTCAGCAGTATGTTCTGGAAATATCCAGAAGCAAGAAAGATTATTTGTTATATTTAGCAACATTGCTTAAGGAAAGTGCTCTAGATTTCACACAATTTCCTAAAGCAGTGAAATTTTGCTTCCAAAATATTACATTAACAGGGAAATTTATATCTGATAACTTCATAACTAAACTTCACTATATAAATAAATTGAAAAGAGACACAATCACACATATCAATACCTATATTTTTCAAGACCATTTGTCATTTTATTCTGTTTTCATTCAATTCTGTTTACAAAACGCTAATCTTGTTTTGAGGCTCAAGGAAATGCTTTAGAACATGTTGAACTCAATATGTAATTCTAGTCTGTATTATAGAAATGCCAATTAAAATGCAGCAAGTGTCATGTCTACAATCTTTCCATGCAACTAAGGAATGCTTAATCCGAGGACTAGCCACACTGGCCTCTTAGGCGTGCCTTGCTCTCTTACCTACCATCTAGAATAATGTTAATAGACATCAGGGATAAAGAAATGAAAGAGGACCTGTGGCTTGGAGAAATTGCCTTGAAGTGATTAGATACATAGATTCACAAAGCAGAATACCTCTTCTATTTTCAATAGAATTGTATAGGAATTCAGGTATATTTTACTACATTTTATAGTACAAATACTTTGAATTAAAATAATGGAAGGTGCCAGTAAATGGATGATATGTAAATTTTTTGTGTGCAATTTGTAGTTTACTATTATCTGCATACATTGAACTGTAATGGCAAGCACATATTTCTGCTTACTATGAATATTGTATCACTCAAGAAGTTACCTGTATTATTGTCAGAAAAAAGAATACAAAGTTCAGGTACACACAATAGAAAATATTTCAGTTCAAATAGTTAGTTGACTTTAATTGATTATAGAATGTCAGTAGAATTTGAAATGTGTGCCATTTCAATAAAAATGAACTCATGACTTCCATCTGGAACATATTAAATATGAAAGAAAAGATT
>NW_004524624.1:14114172-14117535 GCF_000260255.1 Octodon degus | reverse complement strand
CTGGCATGTGGTGCTGGGGGATTGAACCGCGGTCCCTGATGCTTTGCCAAGCTTGTTCTAAGTAGGTGCCTTAGACCACTGAGCCATCTCTCCAGCCCCGATGCCAATCTCTTTAGCTTCTTTGGCCACAAATTTACACATTTTTGAGGGGCAAATTTTACGTTAGAAAAATTTTTCTCCTATGCACTTTGGCCCAGATTCTCACAATAAATGTGGTGAAAGCAGTCAGCAGACCCCATACAGCAGCCTAAGTGCTGGGATATGATGAAATTTTCTCTGCCACAGTAATCATTCCATTGCCCTTAATCTTATTTTCCTGAAAAATATAGAATATGGACAAAACGTAGAAAAAATACACAGTTACACTTCATGGTTATGTTCACAATTAAAACCACTTAGGCTGGCTTTACCATCCACAATCTTGACACTCTGGTTATCTGAGCTCTGAAGAGACTCTCCTCCAAGATCTGCTTACAGCATTCTAAGACTCTCTATGATGAATCACTAAAAATGTTCCTAACCCCAAGAACTCTACAAAAGCTTCTAAACCACATGGTCAGGTACAGACATTTACAATGCCCCATTCCTTGCACCACTCTTTTGTATTAATGGGATTTTCTGGTACTCAATACCTGATACCTACAACTTAAACTAGGAGAGATTTACTTTCACACACAGTTTCAGGGGATTCAGTCAATACTTACATGGCTCTAACACAGGAACTCTATGGTGACAGGATATTGTGGTGAAAGCTGCTTAGCTCATAACAGGTGCTTAGTATAGCAGGGAGCAATGACAGACAAGAATGGCAGAGTGACCAACTGTCACATCCAAATTTATGCTTCCATGACCCATTCAGGCAAGCCTAGAAGTGTGTTTTATCAGTCTCTTGAGTGGACAAGCCAATCAAGTGGACACAATTAGGCTTACCCATCATGTTCAGAAATGTGATTTTCACTGAGCTTCACAAACTCATATTATACTTCTGATTACTAGTTAACTTGTAAAACTATTGAATCTATAACTATTCTTTCTCTGCCCAAACAAAAACTTTTATACTTAAAATACATTGTATTCTCCTATTCAAATCTTGCATCTTTTTATACAGTAATAATTGTTCCTCACATAGATTTAGTTGTAAAAGCTCTGAACAGAAACAATGACAGTTTGACTAAATTTTATTAGACTCCCAAACAAAAATAGCCTCCTTAATTTTGAAAAATAAGAGCAGTAAGACAAATGGCCATAATTGTATTGACCTGTTCACCTTCTAGAACCATTTAAACTTGGTTACCATGGAAAATCATGCTGAGAATAAAACAGCAGGAGAAATCTAATTTAGTGCTGATGACAGTCAGTTGATCCACATATTGTTTTTAGGTTCGTTTCCTTGGATTTTTTTCTCAGGGTCATCAGTTGTTTCACTATATTTGCTCTAGAAAATTAGTAATATTTTAATTCATGTTGCACAAATGATACATTTTCCATCTGTCATTTAAACTACTGCAGAATTTAACACTTTGACAGGAACAACAGATCATTTTGACTGCCTACTGAACTCTCAAAACAATTAACAGAAAACTGCCACTTGGTAGCCTATTTTTCTTGACTCTTCAGCAGCATGTAGTCCTTCTGTACACTCTCCTTGAAACATTCTGTCTGGTTTATGTAATGCCATACTCTCCTTTATCATTTTTATTGACTAATCTCCTGATTTTCTGTAGTCACTAAAAACTCAGACATAGACTTCTTCTTTTAGCATGTGAAACACTTTTCTCCATGGACCCACACCCCACTGAAGTTTTTGATTGTCATATAATAAGAACTGCTAAAGCTTAGTTTTTACACCAGACCATTGTTTAGAAATCTAGAATTACATATTCCAATCCCTAAGAAATATTTCTTCTAGAATAGCTTAATTAAACAAGTCCAAAATAGTCTTTTTTTCCCAGTGTTCTTTACCTCAGTTAAACATCATCTTCCACACAGTTATACAACACAAAAAAATCATAAAACCTTCTGAGTTACTTTATCTTCTCAAGTCCAATCCAATAGTCTGTCCATGTGGTTCTTTGCCCAAAAATTTATCCCACCTGTCTTCTTTCTTCCATTACAACCATCACCTTATGAAAACCATCACCATCACTTCTCATTCACACAATAGTTAACAGTTCCCTCTGTCAGCCCCTTCCAGTAAAGTGTCAATCAATAGACTGAGTTATCTTCAAAAAATGGAAATGAATCTTGTCAGATCACACCACCACCTTCTTATTATAATAAGACTTCCTACTGAGTTTGGAGTGAAGACCAAAATTCTTGAGATAAACTTTGTTGGTCCGTCTTAGTCTTATACCACGCCTCAGTATAATACCATAATGTACTCAATTGTTTGTATGCTAGCCACCCTAGTTTATTTAAGTTCTTGACAAATTCATTTTTGCCCCTATTCTCATGTTTTTTTTTCCTGTTGTGTGGCAACTCTTTGTCAATCCTATCAAAAATATTTTTTTTGTCATAAGAGAAAATTGGCACAAAATTCTCCTCTATCACCAGGGTGTGAAATCAAGATAGCAATTCTTATATCCCACATATTTGCCATTATGAGTTTACTTTCTCTAGAGTAAAAAAATAAAGTTTAGGAAATCTATATTCTTTTAAGAAATCTGGTTTGGCTGTATATCTTGCTAGATACAAATGTCTTGATTCTAGGGGTTTGTTAATAAGTAATAACAATGGAAAGATTGTTTTTGTAATATAGCCCCACACACAGTATAAATGAATCTTATTTTTTTCTGAGCATTGCTTGTCAAAATAAAATGAGTAAAATAAAATAGAACTGAAATAGCCTGTGTTGGACAGAGTAAATAGTGGATGGTGTAATCTTTCTGATGGAAAGCTAAGTGAAAAATGTGGTATATATGTATGCTAGGAATCAAAAGATTATCTTAATCTGAAATATTCACTTATCCATCAATTAGTGAGCATTTAATTTGTTCTACTTTAGGGTATGATGAATAATTCTTGTAATGAGATTTCTATACAAAAACTTTGTGTACATTAACAATTTTTATTATATACATATAGTTAAAAATGAAACTGATATAGAGTTAACCCACTTTTCAGATTTTTAAGAATTACCTGAAAATTTTTCAAAATATCAATATCACTTCATGTCTCTAACAATAATGCATGAAGGCCTAATTTCTTTACATCCTCCCAATAGTTGACATTTTCTAATGTCTTTATTATAATCATTTTTAGTGGGTATGAAATTACTGTAATTTTGACTCACATGTTCCTGGTGGCAGTGTTTAGAACTGTTTCATGGGTAGTCATTTGCATATCTTAATTATAAAATTATAA
>NW_004524624.1:14101762-14104601 GCF_000260255.1 Octodon degus | reverse complement strand
AAGAAGAATATATGCAGTGTATTATTTGTTGAAACTGTCCTTCCGATTTGATTTGAAACTGTCTCATTGCTATCTGTTTGTCAATAAAACTTTGAAAAAAAAAAAAAAGAAAACGATGGTAGGCATAATATTAGGTATGTTTTAAGGTGTCACAATAAGATGTTTGGAATTTTTAATGTAGGCAGAATCATTGGTAATATTTGTAGTCATGAAGAAACATACTCAGAAGTTGTGTAAAGGTTAGACTACTTGCTATCATAGAGGAGTTTAGGAAAGGGTTGTATGGAGGTGTGTTCATAGAACACTGGAGACATTGATCCACCTAAAATGTCAATATTATAATTAAACTAACACGAATGATGATAGAAGCCCTGCCTGTATTTCAGGTTCTATCTATTGTAACACAGTATATGTGAAGACTTCTTTTCTATCCTAAACAAAAATGATTTGGGATTGATTATCAACCATAAAGCAGAAAACATCAGATTTCTGAGAAGACAGTATCATTTCCAGGAAACAACTCTTAGAAACTTCTGCTTAGAATGTTTTATCTTATAAGATTTTTGTTGTGTTTCCCTATTTTCTTCAAGAAAGTGTATCTTAGTTTTTTTTGTTTTTTTTTTTCACATTATTGAGGATACGTCAGTATTCCAGTGAACTTAGATATTTTCCATTTCCTTCAATAAAAGAGTATGGGAAGTTAACTATTCTGCCTGTTTATGATACCATACCTTATAATATAACACAAAATAAAATAAATATTATGCACTGAGAGTCAGGGAGGGAACATAATGGTATATATTAGGCTTAGCGCTCTCAACAGCCTCAAAATATATTATGAAAATTATCTCAATGGTGCCTACAATGATGCAAGTAACTTTTGTCATACTACTTAGTATATCTAGGTAAATAATTTTACACAAATGAATTGTCTGGTTTCATAAGTCCAACTTATAACTTATATTCATGTCTAAACTACAGGGTAAATGAAGATCTTGACTTCAAACAGCACATTGATGTCTGCTTAGTGACATTTTCTGCTTCTGTTCATTTTTTGAAAAGCAATGAAACTTAGTGGATGCAGTTGAGACTTAGATGCCCCTCATGACATTTTCTTAGGAGTGAACATTTTCAAAAGTTCTTTAAAGTGGATATACAGTTATAGCTACAGAGGAACCTCACATTTCTAATTGAGAAACAATATGAGTTTTTCACTATGACTACTAGGCATTGAGTCATGTAAAAAGAGGATAATGTGAATAATAATGTTAGAATTAACATGCCACAGGAGATAGAAGGATAGAAAGAAATTTCACTGGCCTATAATAATGGACTGTTCTTTTAATAAGTATTAAGTCTTTATTGGATATGCTGCAAAACCTGAGTGATGGAAATGAATTAGATATAAATATTAAGTTGCAACATCATTAAGTTCCACCTTTAATAGAATATACACCAATTATTTGTTTGTACTGGGAGGTCCAACTCAGGATCTTGTGCTTGCCAGGCAGGCACTTGTGTTACTGAGTTATATCCCTGACCCCTACACCAAATATTTTTTGAAAGATGCAAAATGTTTTCAAATACATAGGTGTTTTTTGGTTTGGTTTGATATTTTTCTCTTGTGAAATAAGGATTTTCATAAGCTACATTTTATAGACTGAAAAACCTAACACTCAAAGAAGGAAAATTATAAGACAATCATAATATTGAATTACCTAATACAAGCACTAATATACCTATTAACTATAACTCATTTCAATAATTTGCCTATGAGTAGTTAAGAAATGAATTCTAAAGCAAGTCTTTCACATTAATCCAAGTTTATGTTCTTTATCTTCTATTCTATTCTATGTTCCAATATCAAACTGATTTATTTTTTGAGTCTGAGAAATTTTTGACAGAAATGCAGAAGGAAATATTACACAAAAAAGTTACAAGGAGGCAAGAGAATAAAAAATACAGAGTAAAGTATTTTCCTTTAAATTGTCTTCTGTTTGCTAGAATTGTACTTTCTCTTAAACTAATTCAGCCACTGGCTCTCATTTGTTCTTAGAAAACATGAAGCGATGGCAAAGTGTTGATTCTATAGGCAGATTATAGTATGACACCTATGTGGACTACAAATTTCTGTCAAGTTCTATGCAATTGTGCCATTTAGGAGGTCCTAGTAGCAGGCCCTAAGGTGCTAAATTAAAGGCCCTTTCTGGCCCAAGTTAGAAAACTAAATTGATGTATGGAATTATAAAAAGAAGTATAAGAAAATGTATTTTAATTATATACATACATGAAAATGAAAATGAAAATAAATGCTATTTTCTATACATAATTAAAATGCAAGAATTAACATCATCTTATGATATTGTAATGTATATTTATTGTACTCATTGTGAATCTATACGAGATCAGTGAGTTGACTGTGGATCATCAATATCTCAGAATTATACTCCTCATATAATTTAACTTCTAAGGAAATTCTTTTTTTTTATGACAATAAACTTGAAAATTTATTCAGAATACTTGATTTCATAGAGAATAGCAAAATCTAACTCAAATATAGTCATAATGTATAAACTGATTCAGTACCTTAAAGTGTAAAATAACAGGAAATATAAGGCCTAATTGGTTTTCAAATGAATGGTAGACAACCACAACTAAATAATAAATTTTTAAGTACTTTTCCAGGGATGGAAAAAAGAGACTACTCTGTACCTCATTCAGTGATACCAACATAGTCACGTTAGTAAAATCTGGTTATAACAGGGAAAACAAGTTTAACAATCAAAGGTCTTCCAATTCCAATGAAAATACCTTTAAAATTATTAGCAAATTAAATTCT
>NW_004524624.1:14099614-14101662 GCF_000260255.1 Octodon degus | reverse complement strand
ATACAATGATTCCAAGTATTCCAAGTAATAGCTGTCAGAGAATACCCAGGGTTATGCAAAAATGAATTTCTATATACATTGAATTAGTTAGAGTGCTAATTCCTCATCTTGGCTAATACAGTTTAAATGAAACCACACTGGTAATTCATACTAAAAAAGTTACTTATTAAAGTGAAAGCAAATTAGCCTCAAATGTCACACTTAACAGCATCAGCTATCAAAACACCACAGTTGGTTATTAAGATAAAATACTTCCCAGATGTTCAGAAAGCCTACCTAATCAGACTGATGTTACAGTTCTAAGAGAACAATAGTTTTCCTGAATAAAAGCTTTTGAGAACAGGATGAACTCTACAAAATGAAAAATCTTTGCTAATAATTAATAACCCACACAACTCAGCAATAGCTAAGAAGAAGGGAAAGGTCAATCTTAACAGACTATCTTGCAGATATCTTAGTTATCCCCAACAATCTGCTAAAAACCAATAAACATTTTTCATTGTAAAATGCAGAAATTTCAGAGCCTTTGAGGTAATACAAGTTTTTATACTTGTGGTAACATTTTATTCAAAGTATTGTATAGCAGATCAAAACACAACAAAATATACAGTACAATTCACAGTATTCCTACGAATATAGCAGCCTGTGTTTTTTCAATAGACAGATTATATCATAAAATTAGACAATAACTGAGAAAAGATGAAAATATCACTATGTTATATTTTCTCTAGAAATTTATTTGTCATCCAATCAGTGCATGAAAAATCATTTTATGTAAAATTTGTAGCATGTAATATTGATATGCACAAAAGATTATTTGTTTATATCACAGAATAAACATTAGTCAGTCCATTACCTCACTTGAAATCTAAAAAATTAAAATTTATATGGAAATTCCAATATCCTTCAAAATTCAAACTATCAGCACACTGCTATGCCCAGGTCCCATCTTGATCATGGGCAAATAGTGTTAATTTTTAAAGAGGCTTTTATATTTAGTGAATTTATCTATAACCATATTATTTTGCTGTTGGTATACAACAAAATTAAAAGTAATTTATGTCATGATCTGAAACCACTAATTTCATGTAATATATTTCTAAAATTCATATGGAATACTATATATGTAGCATATATATATAGTATATATAAATAATTTGTTTTTACTGATGAAGAATTATATGTTGTTTCTCTAAAAATAAATGTATTATTGAGCGCATTTCTAGATTTTGTAATATTTCACTAATCTTCACTCTTGCATCTTATGATAAAACATGATATGCTCATAACATGCCATCTTTGTCCCTATATTTCATTGGATGCTACCATTTGTTTTACTGTTTTTACCTGAACATTTTTCAGTGATACTGGCTCATCACTTTTTGTTCCCTTATTATTTTTTGTCTATCTTAGGCTATACTCATCAGTGATTTATTCATGAATGTGATCAGTCATTGAATTTGCCATTAGGAGGTGGGGGCTGGCTCTAAGTAGATCACTGGGGATGTAACTTGGAAGGGCATTTAAGTAATTTGCTTTTCGCAGGTTCTTCCACAATGCCCTTTTTCCTTAGTAGCCATGCTAACCATGCATGGACCCAGACCTCTGAAACTGAGTCAAAATAAACCTTTCCTCTTCTAAACTGCCAGGTATCTTTGAGTAAAAGTGGTATTTATTAGCAGGATAGGTTTGTAATTCTGTAAGGAGGAGAGTGGTTAATTGCTACCTATCCTCTGGAACACAGTAAGAAAGAGAAACATGCTTAAAAATAATAGCAATACCAGCAACAGTGGCTATACTAGAGGTAACGTTGCACTTTCAAAGTGCTTAGAGCCCCTTCGTCCTAAGGTAGATAAAAAAGATGAGAGTTAAACATATCTGAAGAGTATGCACAGCAATAAAAGTGAAAACTGGGAAGTATTCAAAATGTAGAAAATAAAACTTCAACAGGTTAAATAAATATTGAGAAAAATAATTTACAGATAGTAATAATTCATGTAAGGAAACTGAGAGTATACATAAGAAAAAGATGGTAGGCTGGCGGGACC
>NW_004524624.1:14079486-14090573 GCF_000260255.1 Octodon degus | reverse complement strand
TCTCAAGTCCGCATCTTGTACAGCAATTAACCACTAAGAAGAATATATGCAGTGTATTATTTGTTGAAACTGTACTTCTGATTTGATTTGAAACTGTCTCATTGCTATCTGTTTATCAATAAAACTTTGAAAAAAAAGAAAATATCTTTGCTTTATGACTTTTATAGTGTTTGGAAATATTATATTTTCTTTTGAAGTTTTAGAATTTTTCGTATTCCCATTTGAACATTTGAGATTCAAAAGTGCTAGAGTTTTACCTAAAATAGTAGTCAGTAGGAGAAACATAGAACTGAATTTAGATGTTATAGACACTTTGGAACTAGGTGTTCCAGAAAATAAATGTATTGTAAATTAGAACTACAACTCTTATAGCTCATAAATGGAAAGACATTAAAACAAAATAAATCATTTGTATTGCTCAGAATAAATACATGGCACAATCAAAATATGTGGAGAATTCTTAGGGTGAGTTTTCCAATACCTAAACATACATGAGAACCTTAGTTGTTTAAAGTGATGAACAAAGTCCTGATTCATTCAAGAGCTCCAGAACCTAGTATCAGCCAATAGGCTCAGTTATCTTAACTTAAAATGAAGAAAATAAGAATAACATATTTACTGGGTACATATGGTCATTTACTCTATGAAAGGTACTGTATTCATTACCTTTGACTTTCAAAACTATCATAGAAAACTTATTATTCTCTGTATACAAATGAAGAAACTGAGGTGTAAGGATGTTAAGTATATCTACAGTATAAGATACAAAATAGGACTCAGAAACCAGTCTATACATTTTCACTAAATCCTATAGTCTACACTGTACTAGGCTACCTTAAGCAACATCATACATGAAAACACATTATACATTTCAAGATGTTACACAAATATGATCCTAGTAAATTGATCCTTTCAAGGTCTAGGCAGGGAAATTCAGGACTGGGTGGACAATTTTATGAATTTAATCTCCCCTGTACATCATTCATTTACAAGGCAATCTCAATCAGACTTCTGTGTCTTTTATTAAATTCACCTCACGGAATGAACTCAATTAATGTTAATTAATTTGCTAATTATACTATGCAATATCCATGGTTTCATATTTAACCTAAGGTCCATCTTTAAAATCATGCCATATAATTTCTATATGGAATTCAATCATTTTAGAGATTGATAATTTGGAAGAACATAAAAGTTGCTAAAACATTTATCAATGGCTTATTAATATTTCTTATAGCTCTTCCTTATTTTAGAACTCAAATTTCCTCTTTCAGGAGCATAATGACATATGAGGCCAATTATTTACTTAAAAAGAAGAAAATGGGGGCCTTGAACTGCTTTCTTCACATCTTATTTCATAACATAGACATTTTATGTAACAATGATTATTAAGTAATTGTTGTCCATACTTGACCTACTATTGAGACATATGGCCATTCTCTTAAAAAAGGAAAAGAATCAAAATAATACGTTTAAATGTTAAACATCAACAATTCCAAGAAACATATTGAAATATATCCCATATCAGAATATCTGTTTTAAGGGATTGTTTTCATTATTGTCTTCTAAGACAACATTTCTATGTAATATGCAAAGATGAAAGTCCTGATTTGAAGTACTATATGCTATCTAATTATTGTGTGACTTGGAAGCAAGAAAAGTTAGGATAAAAAAGGTACTCTGTGTTGAGGAAGAATAGAGATCTGTGGGTAGCTATAAAAACTTAATATAGAAAGAAAATGAATCTGGCACTTACGCTCAAGAGCTCAGTTTCATTTTCATAATGCTCCATTTCTTGCTAATCATGAATATCAATGTAATCTGACTTTTGTTGAAAAATTATCAAATTTCTCTAGATGTCGTCACAAGCACACATTGGAATGATTTGGATGTGTAACAAAAAAACTGATAATTTAATAATAAAGCATGAAAGAAACTTAGATTTAATGTTTTGTTGATATTGCAGCCTTTTGATTTCCAAGCACTTAACAAAAAGTGCATCCCCCAAAAAGTCAGAAGAGGTTCTCTAACTTGGAATTTCTGTCTGAAAAATGGAGTAATGACCTTCTACAGCAGATCTCACTTTTTTCCAAGCATATGGTGGAGGAGAGAAAACTTTATTTCTAGTGTTTTACACCTGTCAAATAGAAAATTAGGTAAAATAATAAGTGAAATCAAATGAATATAGTTATAAAACTATAGGAAAGAAAATAAAAATAGATTCTAATCTGAAATGACTCTCTCCACTAACTCTGTCAAGGCTGAACTCAGAAGACTTTGTTCAGATAATACCAAACCAAAACAGATAATACAAAAAGAACTAAAACAAAAACATTTTTGTAGACCTGGGAAATTATCATCTATACTTGGTATAATTAAGAGTTTCAATAATTTCTTAGTCAAAAAAAGATTGAAAATATTCAAACAACTATGTTTGTCATGAAACAAAATTCTTACATAGTTAATAATCCATTTCATTGATTTTCACACACAAAAGTTTACTGATGAACAAAATATGTGTTACTCAAATCATGATATAAATTCATCTATCAAGTAATTTGCTTCTTAGTGTAATAATTCTAAGTAAAGTGAATTCTTTCCAAGTTGTTCTTTGTATAAGCCTATATTTTTTGCATATCCTGTGTGTTTTAACAATAAAACATTAATCTATTTTGAAAGATGCCAGGTTAGATCTTGCTATTTTTCAAATCAAATAAAATAATTTGGCTCTAAAAATTTTATTTAACATTGATACGAAAGCTAAAGGTTTTACTTTGCAAACTACATATCAGTCTCAGTATCTTAACTTATTTATTTATTTATTTATTTATTTTTGTGGTACCAGGGATTGAACTCAGGGCTCTGAGCTCACCAGGCAAGCACTTACGCTACTGAGGTATCTCCCTGGCCCTAGTATCTTAACTTCATAACTGAAGATTCGTAAATTCAACCTAAACAAATAAAAAAGACAGTCACAATAGAGAAAATTTCAAAATGCCAAAGTAGTAAACATTTTTATAAATATATTCCAACTTGATTTTTCTGATCTTACTGTCTAAATCAAACCACAACAAGAAATTTTGAAATTTACTGCTGTAAGAATATCTGAAAAGATTAAAAGCATAAACCAAATAAAACAAAAGAAAAGTTAGGGAGGTAATCTTCTGCCTTATCATACAGTTCTCCTCACTAACAATATATCCTTTCACAACTCAGTTTTTCTCACTTAAATGCATAAGAAAAAGAACCTAAGTTCATTTTTTATTAAATACCCAATGAGCAGATAGGTGCGTTTTTGAGGAGTGCTTTCCTTTTTCTGCTCTGAGAACTAAGGTGTTTTATTATAAATAAAATCTATTATTAAGCTTGAAATGGTAGAAATGTATCCATAGTTTTGAGCTTATAAATATGTCTCAGAATGATCTTGCCTATAAAATTTTGTCTCCCTGTGTATCAGGAAGGGAAAGATACTCCAAAATTCATGTTTGTAAGAATGGTACTATGCACCAGGCCAGTGTGAGCAGGTGAAGTGCAAATAAATGAGCCGAAGTTTACATGATGAGGTTTTTAGTATTCTGTTTTTTATATTTCCTTGTTTCTCTTAGCATTTGTTTTTGTTGGGATCTTTTCACTCTTTTGATATCATTGCTTTTTTATTTTTATATTTTATATTTTATATTTTAACACATTTAATCTGATTCAGAAAGCCAAATTATCATGAAATATGTGAATGGCCCATTACAATAGCAAGACACTGATAACAAATTCTGAATCTTATTAGCCAAGTTTATTATGTCCATTTGAGAGCTATGAAAAACAAGATGTTGAACATTATAGGAAAATATTCACTAAGCACCAGTTCTTCTAATCCTGCAGTAGATAGATTTTAAGTTGTCCCCATGATCTTTACCTTTTAGATTTATGGCTCTGTAAATTCCCATCCCTTGAATATTATCAAGAATTATGACTTCCTTCTAACAAATCAAATGTGACCAAGGTGGTAGGATTTCATCCCTGTGATACATGTATTATATTGTACTGTATTGTACTGTACTGTACTGTATTATATTGTATTAAATAGCTCTGCTATCTAACTCCTCTTGCTGACTTTGAAAATACAAGCTGCCATGAAATTTAGTATCACTAGAAACTGAATGTGACCAACAGTTATATGAGAAGTGGTTCTATCTTTGTGACCCTCCAAATGAGAACCCAATCCCAGATAACTATACTATAGATAACTATACTACAGATAACTTTACTATACAATACCACACTCCATGCAGGGCACTCAGCTGAGTGGTGCCCATATTTCCAAACTATAATAACTGAATTAAAGAGTACAATTTTCAGGTCAGTTTGTGATAATTGATAGGCATACTAATGCAATTCCACAATCAAAACAAGATTTGAAATACAAATGCCCCATAAGAAAATATATCATAAGTATGAAAGTCTAAATTATTTTTATGAGAACTTTTCCTTCAATAGCTGCTAATGATGGAATGAAGTCTGGAAATGATATAAAAAATAAGACAGAACTCGAAAAAATGTGCACCTATTGCTTGAAGAGAAGAAGAATCATTAAAATTCTAACAACCAAACAAGAGTGTTATATTGGGCTGCTGATGTAGTTTAGTGGCACAAATGCATGCACGGCAAGCACAAGGTTCTGAGTTTGATGCCCAGTTTTTTAAAAGAAGATTGCTGTATTGTTAGATTGCTATAAAATTATAAAGCTTCAGTCAGCGACTGCCTATCTCCAGGATCTGCCATCCTTCTGTACCATTATAGCATTAATGTTTTCCTGGCTATTCTGATTGAAAGGTCTAGAAAGACTCTGAACTCCCTCTTTTGAACATGAAATTCTGTTCACTGTGTCCCTGTGGGCCCTGTAACATTTTGCCTTTTCTTTTCACTTTGTGACATTGTACTCTCTGAGTTCTCATCATTCCTGATCTACAAAAAAAGCATCAGAACTATTCCTCAAGGTTCATTTATTGAATAAAAACTGCCACGTGACAGAAAGCTCAATATAACACTGTATTAAGTGTTGTATGACTATTTCTCTAAGTGATCAATCCATCAAGTAAAAAAAACTGCCAAAGGCAATCTGTTAGTAAACAAAGGATATTTGACTTAGCAATTTGGTTCACTTTCAATTAATCAATCCATTATAGTTAGTCTAGAAAATCCAAAGATTTTACTTATAGAAATATACATAGTTCATTTTTATTTTAAAATACAATGTATTTTAATGTTTAAAAACAAATGGTTAATGTACTAAAATTAAAATTCAATTACTGCTAAGCATGGTGTTGCATGCCTGTAATCCCAGCACTTGGAAGGTTAAGGCAGGATGATCACTGTGAGTTGAAGACCAGCCTGGGCTAGAACATAAGTTCAAGGCCAGCCTGAATTGCATAGCGAGATCTTGTCTCAAAATAAATAAATTAATTAATTAATTACTAAAAATGCTTACCCGATAAGGTTATTATGAGAACAGATGGTAAAACATGTATAAAATTGTGAGAAAAATACCTGAGTGTGATTGTTTAATGAAGTATAGTAATTACTATAGTTATTGTTTATGTCGTTATTTAAATTTTCACTTTAGTCAAATATCAATTAATTAAAATAGTAATATAAACTCAGTACAAGATAATTGTTTTGAGAAAAGGCAGCTAATAACTTTTTTTGCCCTTGTTAGTCAGAGTTTCTATAAGCAGTTCAGTCTGGTTTTGAACTCGGCAGCTCTTTTCCTGTCTCAGCCTCCCAAGTGCTGGGATTGCAGCAGTGCACCTCCATGCTTAGCTGACAATTAGTAACTTTATACTGATGAAAATATGACCAAGAATTATTTAGGTACCAAGTGAACTAATTTAGTGACATGAATAATGACATTTACCGGGAGAACACAAATGCTCTTTTAAAATGTTCTGAGGAACTATGAGAGAACTCAGCAGTTCACTGGCTATGAAGCAAAAGAGGGGCTTCAGGAATGACTTGGGTATTGAGGTCTGAGAAACAAAATGGCTCAGCATAGACATTAACCAAGGTATTAATGACATTAAAAGAGAGGTGCTAAATTCCCCTGGGGCTATATTAACAATAAAGAAATTGCAGATAATGATAGCCAATAGACAACAGAAGGATTTATCTATCCCTAGATTGAAAACCTTGATGACAGAGATCTTGCCTTACTCATTTTGTTATGCTTCTTTAAGCAGAGGGAGGCCCTTGTACTGGAAAATATTAAATAAAAAATTTAATTTAAATGACCATTCTATTTTGGAAAGGTTAAAAGGACCAAGAAAAAAAAAGATGTAATAAGTATAAAACTGTCTTTTTTACCTTTCAATCAAAATTCAGCAGAGACTATTAAAAATGTTTATTGCCTTATGAATCAAGTACAGAAATAATAAATTTTGCAAAAAATAGGATTAATCCAAAGCTCTACTATTTTTCTAAAGTCCTTGAAAACTTTTTCTTAAATAAGTTAGTGTAATCTTTATTTCAAGACAAGTCCTTGGTAGCAAATATTTAGCTTTTCCCCATTTATCTTTCACTTAAAATCAACCAAAATACCAATATTTTGAAACCCTTCCAAGTGAAATCTCTAAGCACTGTCAGGTCCTTCCTCTCTTGGTTAAATTCCTTTGTGCAATTTGTGTTGTATCTATGAAATCCAATTTCTACATAAAGCCTCTGATCAGATTCTATAATCTAGTTCCAACATTAGCCAGGCTCTGTAATATAGCCTTCAGTCAGAATTATTTGATCTCTTTAACTTTAAGCTTCTGATGATAGACACAGATCCAACCTGTCTTTCTTAAACTGTCATTTGCCATTTAAATGCAAGAACCATTTTAGCAGTCATTATAAAGCTTGGAATGTAGAAAGTTCCCTAAATTATTTCCCAAATTGAAAAGCCTAATTGTGTTTTCAGATCACGTATAAAAAGACCTTCCACAATATAATCATCATGCTCCCTATATATACATATATATAGCTAACTCCCACAAATTGTCCTGAATACAATCTCCCATATAAAGTCAGAAAAAGCATAAATTGTTTTTGGGGATATGTTTTTGAAACAATAATCTGAAATATGTTCTAGTCTACATTTCAGAAAACTTTGATTCTTCTCATACAAAAATATTTATGAGATTGCAATAGGAAGTCCAATTGTTTGCCTGATTACTAAAGTAAATCAGCAATTTTATAGTGTGTTCATTTCCAAATATTTTTTTAAAAAGTCTAGAGAAATTTAAACAATATTGTGAATAATGTTTTTCTTTGCTTTGGACATCTATCTTTTAAAGGACTGCAGTGTGTTATGAATGCCACCATTTAGGACAGCACATCCCAAACAGCATTCTAACTAGTCCAGGTTTCCCACTTGAGGCAGAAAGGAAGAATATATATATATATTCCCCAACATGTATGAATTTCTATGCCCAAAGCTAGGAACAAATACAAAACTAAGAATTATGGTTGCCTTCTAAGACATAAGAAATTCCTCCTTCCTTGTGAACTTCCCTTAAAACTTGCTGCCCCACAGTTCTTTCAAAGCCTCTTCATTCTTTTCTACATAGCCTCAATCATCTTCACCTTTCTTGCCATTTACTATTTTTAAGAAATAGGAAAAGATGGCTGAGTGTGTTCGTAGTTGTATCTGCATGTTTTGCTGATTTCAAGTACCTACATTCTTTGGTCTGGCATCAAGTATGAACAGGTCCTTTAAAGACTTCTCCAAATACAGCTTCTTAAACTGCAATGGAACACTTATCTCTGAAAAATAAAAACAAAAAAGGGGTTATAAGTGAAGGATAGTTTTGTTGTGAAAAAAAATATATATGTATATACAAGAAAGAATAGATATATAGCTACTTTCTTTTAGTTCATTGAGAAAGGTTTGTACTGTTTAGACAAGATATTGTGTCTACATCTTGTTCACTGAATAACTAATATGAAGACAACAATATGCAATGTATAAATTATTATAACTGTCCTATTACTCTATTTTGAAACTGCTTCACTGCTATTTTATTTTTTCCTCATAAAATAATTTTTAAAAAGAAATAGAAAAGATATTAGCTAAGCTTGACTTCTGCATATTCTTTAAAAAATACCAAACATTCCCACAATAAAAGTTTGATGGGCCAGCCAGATAGCTCAGCAGACTAACGCTTCTGCTTAGGCAGAATGCAGGGGCTGGGGTTTGATCTCCCAAGTGCTGTGCCAGCCCCACCCATGGGGCCTCTGAGAAGGCGATTGGTACTGGGCGTGGTGGGGTGTGTCTGTAATCCCAGCACTTCGGAGGTTGAAAACAGGAGGATAACTATGAGTCTGATCTGTGTAGTGAATCCCTGTACTAAATACATTTTAAAAAAAAGTTTTGTGTAATTTTTTCATGCTTCCTGGAACAACAATACCGACCTATAGTCTGTGGGTATGTTTTGAAAAGTTGCATTTTAAACTGTTCCTGACTGCGATCACCGAGGTTCCTCTTGTTTTACTGTTCTCAGTAGTCTTTACAATTATTTTTTCTTTTTTGTTTGTTTGGAAGTCCTTTTTCAAAAGATAAGCTGAAAGCAGACACCACATCTGGATTTTCCACTTCATCCTTGTCTACCCACCATTTGTGGGAATAAACACAAATTGGCTGCTCAATAAACAGGTATTGGGTGAAAAGTAAAGAAATATATTATTGTAAGACTATTCCATAATGTACTGTGCTAGTCAAAATTCACAATATGTTTTGAGGTTTGCAAACAGTAGTAAACAGTAAGAAAACAACAAATCTGTCAGTAGATAACTAGCAATTTGTCATAGTAAACATCAGAATTTGCTCCATCTTCAGAAGCAGAATGATTTTTCTAACTGGCACATGACTTCAAGAAAGGCTGTCAACTCGATTACTGGAAAGTGTCCCTTGAACTGAAAATAACATCACGGAGTAAAATTCTGCCTCTGCGGCAGAAATGGCCTGGATGTTTCCTCACAAGTGGCTGATGACTGACAAGCTTTCTTTCACTTTACCAGATGAACAACCTGCTGGGGAAGCTGTGCATTGCAGTTAAAAACATACAATATGTAATGATAAAAGGATTAGGTGTTCTCCTTGAAAACGAAGAGGACTCAACCTTATCCCTAGAATAGCTGAAATCGTGTTTTTATTTTTTTTTTTTTTTTCTTTTAGCGTTTAGAAACTGAACAGGGATGCACTGAGCTGGAGAAGTGGACTCCAATCAGAGAGAGGGAAAGGAAGGTGGAAAGCAAGTGAACACGTATTTATGGAGACCCTTTATCTCACTTCTGGCTTCCCAGAGATCCTGCCAGCTTGGGGTGATCACATCAATATTTATTGCACTCCACACTAGGATGCCCATGCTCCCCAGCAGAGACGATTGATATGTGATGTCAACACCTATGACAAGACACATCGTGTTGCTGTCAGCAAACAAAGATGCATCTACTTTTTCTGTCATCTGAATACCCAAGGCTTTTATTTTGAACAATAAACCATCGATAGCTGGAGCTGAAAGATAGATGTTGAACTGCAGTCAATTCTTTAAATAGCTTTCTTCAGCTGGCAGGTGGCCCATCTGTGATCTGTATCAAAAATGAAGCATTCTACTTTTGGTGAGGATAGGCAGGCATGTTGGGCAGATGTCTCAGAGAAGGTGGCCTGCTGTGGTTTTCTACTTAGGTATTTATCACAGCTATAAGCAGTGAGTAGCAGGCAGGTTCTATCTTCAAGGAACTCTCAAATAACACTAATAAATATGTTTGTAGAAATACAGGACAATATTTTAGGATTTTGACAGGCAGAGCAGTATTCATTTCTAGAGTTATGATTAAGTGGTAAAATGGATCACTGTATGTTCCATTTATAATAAAAACAACTTTTAATTTCTCCCTCAGATAAGGGAAAAACAGTGCTGATTCATAAGGAAGAGAAGGGCATCATTTTGTGTTTTGTACTGTGGAAATAAGCTAACTGAAATCGTAATGTCCACGAGCTTGGCCTGAAGAAAACGTAAGTGGGTGTCAATGAATGTGTTCTATATCAAACTGAGTGGGAAGCCAGGCATGGGAGTGCATAAAGGTCATCCCAGCACTCAGGAGGCTGAAGATGGAGAATCACTGCAAGTTCAAGGCCAGCCAGGACTATAAAGTGAGTTCAAGGCCAGCCTTAACTGCATAGTGAGACCCTGTCTCAAAAAAGACCAAAGACCAGAACAAACAAGCAAACAAATCCCCACAAAACTGAGTGGGGGAAAACAGAAGCCATGGTTGTGGTTCTCCTGTTGTTGCCAGCTCAGCCCACCTAAGTGCCATATCAATATTCCCAGGAAGGATTATGCTTGAGCTTTTCATGATTCGCAGTACCCCAGGCAATGTACTTACTGGGTCTTTATTACTACCATTAATGAGAAAACACATCAGTTGGAACTGAAACATCATTAAAATGGTCTTGGAGTTAATAGGAGCTGAAAGTTTCAGTGAAGATATATCAACCCCAAAGTGAGTTCTTGACTCAATTGTTTGGCAAATTGACTTCTTAATAAAATAGAAAAACATTATTTACCATGTGAATTCTCTTTCTACATATAAAAAGAGAAAGAGGTATTTCACTCAATGTCTCTTCTAAATATCAGGGAACCTGGACTTGTCTCTAAGAAATAATAACATTAGACACAAATTTGGAACTAAGTATAGCTTTGTACCAGGAGGTATCACATGCCTCCTGCAACAATGAAGGCCCTGGCATCCAGGGAAACACCCACAGAGCAGATGGCCAGGTGGTCATACCCACCAGAATATGGGCAGAGTAGGGGCAGAATATGGGAAGGAGTTGATGGAACTATTCCCAACATTTGCAGGACTTTGAGCAATAAATAAACAAATAAAGTCAACATGGCATTAATTTAAATATCTAGCAGTTCTATATGAAATTACTAGACTTCCAAATAAGATATCTTCTATACTCACACATCTATAAGACCATCAGACCCATGGGACATGGAAAGTTCAAACACCCCTTGCTGATGGGTGGAACTTTCCTCTCTTTCTTTTCT
>NW_004524624.1:14021671-14077573 GCF_000260255.1 Octodon degus | reverse complement strand
AGAAGAAAGCCTAGGAGGCTAACCAGGCTACCCCTAAAGGGCAGTGAATGAATCTCTGAGTGATGCAGAAAGTGCAGTAGAGACTCCAGACATCTGGAAACGCCAAATGGAACATCTTGGATATCTACAAGGATTGAAGAGAGCTAGACGAAAACAGAAGCCATGAGGATTAAGATCACCAAAATCCCACAGGGGTGGAAACACATAAACTCATCGGCTTTCACATCTTAACCAATGACTACCTCCCCAATTTACTGGATGTGGAACTAGAGGATCAAAGTTTATTCTGCTGGTTTTCAGTCTTGCTTTGGTCTCATTACTTTGCAACCCCCTGTTGCTCCTGTTTGGAATTAAAATATTTACCCCATTCTGTGGCCTGTTGGCAGTGTTTAATGTTCTAATTCTTATAGGGACCCACAGGTAAGAGTTTGAAAGTCTTAGAGGAGACTTTGGGTTTAGAGGTTTTAGCAATGCTGGAACTATTACAACTTAGGCAGCTCTTAAGATGAATTAAATGCACTTTGCATGAAGAGGAATACATGACTCTTTTGGAGGCCAGGGGTAAAATGCTATGGCTTTGATCTAAAAGAGGTGCCCAAGCCTCATTTTTGGAAAGTGATTGGATTATGGGGACATTAAAGCTGACTTGTTGATGGAAGGTGAATTCTGTTCAGAAGAGGCAGGTCACTGAGGGTGTGTGCTGTGAGGTTATAGTGGTTACAGCACCCTTCCTGGCTCCTTCCTTCACTCTCTGCTACTTGGATCTCATAAAGAGAGCAGTTTTGCTCTGCCACAGCCTTCTATGCTACTTCTCCTGGGATCCAGCTGAACAAGCAAGCGTTCAGACTTCTAAAATATGTACCAAAATGAACTTGTCCTATTTTAAGTTTCAACTGGGTTCAAACTGGCCTTCAACTGGGTTCCAACTCCTAACAGCACGTTCAATTATAATTAACTCCCTGGAGAACAGAGCCTCATAATAAGAGAATTAAGATTACCTGGCACAAGTATACCCTTAAATACATCTTTTTAAACCATTCCTTGTTATCAATTAAAAAAAAAATAGGTCTTGGTCCCACCAAACATATTGTAAGTGGCCAGTGTTTGGACAAAAATGCAATAATCTTCCCCAAAGTCACAACAGCTTCAGCATTGCTTACAAGTCTGAGTTCACATCTTTTCTGAAATTGAAGTAAAATCTTAACTGTGAGCTTCTATAAAACTAAATGGGGGCCTGCCAGTTAGCTCAGTTGTTTAAGTGCCTGTTTATGCAAATGCAGTCAGGCTCAGGATAGCATGGTTCCATTCCCAGCTCCACGGGCCTTATCAGGCCCGCCCTTAAGGTAACCTGAGCCAGCCAAAAAAAAAAAAAAAATCCTGTAAAACTAAAAAACAAGTTACGTATACCCAAGATAAAATGGCATGGCAAGCATTTTCATTCTACAAAGGAGGACTGGAGGATATAAAAGAACCTGACTAAGGTCAGACAAATCCCAGCAGGGCAAATAACCCCTGTAGGTCTCTATCCAGTATATGGGGCTAATGGAGGTTGGATGTGAGCTCTAGTGGGCTTGGATACTTGCAGCAAGTATCCCTGGCACCTCTGAATTCCTCGGATCTCTGTGCACCTGCTCTCACAGCTTCACCATCTCCTGCATAAAGTCACATTGCTTGGCTTCCCAGGCCTCCTTCTGAAATCTGGGTAGAAGCTTCCCTTGCCCCACAATTTGTGCATTCTGCATTCTGGTAAAAACATGATCATGTAGATGATACTAACATCTGCTACAAACCAAAGCACTAGCCAGGGCTTCTTGAACTACAGCTCAGTGGCCACTGAGTACCTGAAAGACTGAACACAGTAAAAGAGAACCCCAGGAAACAATTATCTGGGCATACTTTGTCATGCAGGTCAACCAGGCAACGTTTCATATCTGAAATGAAGTGTTTATATTTTTGTACTCTTGAACTGTGATGAGTGGGGGTCTTGCTGATTCCTAAGATATCCTAAAGATGTCTTCTTGTTTCAGTTCAAATTATTCTCTGTTTTTGATGACACTAATCTCTTCAGCAACCGTAACTCCATCTATGCTGGTAGTTTTTTACAAGCCAAAGTTTGTTTTTTATTTTTTTCAGTTTCTCACTCTGCCTATCAATCTGAATAAAAAGAGCTAGATATACCCATGCCAAAGTGCCAGATATTGACCTGCCTTGAAATTTCCTCTATCTGATCAATTAGTCCCCAACTTTAAATTCAGGCTCACATAAAATCTTAGAATATGGACAAAACATAGGCAGATTATTTGCTAGAAAAAAATACACATAGCCTCTAATCCATTTCCTATTCCCCTATGAAACTTCACTGTCTTGACCCTTAATGTTTGCATCCCTACCATCATTTTAGTCTTGAACTCCAACCAGAATCACTTACCAGGCTCACAGAATTTCGTTCTTTTTCTGGTCTTGTCCCCCTACATTTTCCCAAACTCCTCTTGCAAACAAATTCTGAAGGTTGCTGAGCCACATGGTCCGTGATAAACACTGAAAAGCCCCCATTTGAAGTTCTAATTTTCAGTAATGATGACTTTCCCCACTCCTGAGACAAAATTTTTTACACTGACTACTCAAAGGGGGAGAGATTTACTTGGCTAACAGATTTGGCTGTTTCGGTCCATGGTCAGCTTGATCCAAGGAAGCGATAACATGACAGAAAGGTGTGGCAAAACAGATTTGCTCACTTCTTGGCAGGTAAGAAACAGAAAACAGGGAAAGGGCACTAGCAAAAGAAACCCTGAAAGCTACATCTGCACTAAGCCACTACTTCCAACTGGATTATATCTACTAACTGCATTTTCAGCTGTTACTAATCCACTGATGAGTATGGCACCTCATGACCCAATCTCCTATTCTGGAGTTACTTTATCCAGTCAAATTGATGGTTATATTAACTGGCACACCATGAGATTATTCTCTGATGTACAAAAAACCCCACTTACACAGGATCTTTACGTTAGATTTTTACATTGAAGAACCAACTCAAAATAACCAGCATAAGCTTCATGTGAATTATGTGAATCCATTAATATGGTCAGATTTATTTATTTTATTTATTTTTTAGTTGTAAAAATGCAAAACATATTCCTTTTTTTAAGGAAGGAACGGTTTGTTTAGCTCAGTTTGTGGAGGTTTCATACTCCGCTGGCTCCAATGCAAATAACAGCAGTTCATTCAGCAGAAAACAATGAAGAGCAGAGGAGGAGCAGCAGCTGCAGCACCCATCAAGCCTCTCTCACAGCGAAAATCAAGCTTCTCCAAAGACTTGGATTTCTCCACAGAAGCGGGGCAGGATGGCAAGAAGCCTTCCTCAAATCCGGACCTGGGGGAGGACTGGATCTCTCAGTCAGATTTATTAGGTTAATCAGTCTTTCCCATCCACAGTAGAATTAAAGCTGAATAATATTTGACAAGCCTATAGAATTCTTTCCTGAAGCACATTAAAAATAAAATGGTGCCAGGTTTGTCTTTCTCATATTGAAAATATAACCTCAGATCAGGTTTCTCAGGAACTTGGTCTCTCTTGTACTAGAAAGAACTCTTGCAAAAAGGGCTCAGGGAGAATTTTATAGTGGGGAACATAGGGAAGTTGTTTGTCTAAGAATTTCTCCTTGGAAGCCTCAGAGACTGGAAGCAGATATCTTTTACTCCTATATCAGCTTGAGATACAATTTCATTGAAATTTACACTCAGAATTTCAAATTAGACACTTAAAGAAAACAAGGGATCTTTCATATCTAGAAATGACCTCTTTGAGACATTCTTTGCCATCAAGCAGTCTGAGCCTGAGAAACAAGGGAAATAGCTGCCTCTTAGGTCATATTCTCAGCAAATAAATAAATAAATAACCCCAGCAAGAGTAATTCTAATGGATTATTTTTTATATTTTAAATAAATTATTCAGCTTTCCATAAGATGAAATTTCCAAAGCATAAATTCTGCTTAAAATCTGTATTGTTCCATTACAAACAGTTATAGTCAACTCTACCATTTCTATACTAATTCCTTGGCTTCCTTGGTCTACTCAATGACAGTCTTTACTGTGCTTTCCATTTTATATCAAAATATAACCAAATTTATATGAGATGCTGATTATCCAGAAACTGTAGTATTCTAATTTATCATTTGCCCCATCTATGATATAAGGTGGTTTAAAAACATGCTGTTCTGTCAGTTGCCGCTAGATGGAGGTGCAAATTTTGAACTGCTAGATAAATGTTCCTTGTTTGCATGTCCTCAGAGGGCACAAAGCAATGTACAATATTGTATTTTTATATCTTTGTAAGTCTTATTACCTCAGATACTGCTTAGTCCTTGTACTGTTTTAATTTATTTAAGTGAACATGCACTCACATTATATGAAATTAGTCAAATTAGAGAAATCTAGTTTGTGCAATAGATATGTTAATGAAGAAAATGTTTCTTTGACCTGTTTATAGTTGGAGAAAATTTATTTTATATTTTTATTTGAAATGCTTTCAGGACTTGAAAAAGCACGATAGTGTTTGTTGAAATTAAGACTAAAGTAAGGTATACATCAGGGGAAAAATGGATGATATTTACTTTGAAAGCTTACCTACCTTTCTGCTCCTTTCTGGGCTTCACAGGGGATCCTTGTGTTTTCTTACATACCACACACTTTCCTTATAAAAATCTACTTTCAAGACTGTATGTGGCACACTTATACACCAAAATGTAAATGATTAATAATGTGACATATGCTACATTGTTCAAGGAAATTGGTTATAAACAGTTCTATAATACTTAGCTTAAATATTAACAAAGGAATTCTAAGCTTTAACACATCTGTGGAGAAAAACTCTTCTCTTCAGCCCTAAAATTACTTGCAAAGGAAGAAGACCAGCTCGGGCAGAACCGCAGGCAGATTGTGATTGATTTTTGCTTTTCTCCACGATGGCATTTGGTGCAGTGCAGAAGGCTCCCCAGTTCAGGTTCCTTGCAGGGCAGTGATCTGCATGCTCTCTCGGCAGGGTGACAACCGACAAGAGAGTATACACGGACTCTAGTACTTCAGGAAGAAACGTTAGAGTCCTCCACACATACACACTTTAGTCTATGAAGGGAAAACTGAAACGAGGTAGGAACTATAAATGGTTGCGACTAAGAAGGCACGTGCAAGGAAGGCTAATGTGCTCTCACCTTGTGAGCACCTGACCTAACTCATGTCTCTGTCTCTGTAAAGAAGCTGCAATCTACACTCAGAGAAGCCAAAATTAAAAATTGGGGCACTATCCAGTTATCTAGTGTTTATTCACTAATAATGTATCTCCACATATATTTATTTATTTTATTTATTTATTTATTTATTTTTTCTTTTCAAAGTTTTATTGATAAACATATAGCAATGAGACAGTTTCAAATCAAATCGAAAGTACAGTTTCAAAAATAATACACTGCATATATTCTTCTTAGTGGTTAATTGCTGTACAAGATGCAGACTTGTGATCCTACTTACAAACACCATTAGAAAAAATCATTCTATTCATTAAGAGAATGCAACTATATATCTATCCCAACCACTTTGAATACACAGATACAAAATGGACACTCATAGTTATCTCCACATATATTTAAAGCAACTATTTTTGTTTCTCTTATCCAGGCAACTTCTTTAGGAATTGTTATTAAATTCATGGAAAGAAATCTTATAGCAAGTTAAAATTTGCAGTCTCATTAAATTTACATCTTAAATTTTTCTGGCACTTTGATTCTCAAAGGCTAAGCCTCTGAATTTAACAGGCATCTGGTAATATCTCTGATTTACAATGCTTTGGAGAGAAGGAAGGGGCAACAGAAGATACAAGTCTTTTTTTAACTACTTGCTTGTAAATTGTAATTGCCTGTTTACTGAGCTCATCCCAGCTCCAGGCAATAGTTATTATGTCTGTTCTTGGCTTTTTTATTATTACAATGTAAGGAGGGGAGAGAGGCTAGCTAGCTACCATTGCTGTGGCCCATCCCTTGGCTATTTATTAGCTGTTTTCTACTGCCACAAACTGCTGCCCTCTGCCATGTGGCACTCTGCTTTGAAGCCAGCTGAAAATAGACTAAAGCCTCCACAGACTATAGCTAAATAAACTTTTCCTTCCTTAACTTTGGGTGTTGAGGATTTTATCCCAACAAGACAAAAGTAACCAAGACACCCTGAGACAAGATTAATTAACACTTACCTGGGATACTCAGATCCACATGAGCATTGATACAATTAGTCACATGAATAGGTGTGGGTCTTATAAAAATAGAAAATAACATGTTGAGTATGTGCAACTTATGTATATCATAAATTTTCCAGAGGAGAAGGACAACTTTGTAAAGTTTTGTAGAATAATGCACTTATTTTTGTATGTTCAACAAAAATTAAGTATCGGCCAGTGAGATAGCTCAGTGATATAAGCACCTGCCTGGAAAGTGCAAGGTCCTGAGTTTGATACCCAGTACAAAAAAATGAAATATCAAAAATAGAAGAAACAGGATAAACAGAATGAAACCCCCACAAAAAAAAAAACCAGAAAAAAAAAAAAAAAAAAAAAAAAAACTAAGTATATGAGTGTTGAACATTAAAGAATCAGAGCCCTCAGGAAATTATTGTCTAGCATAGGAAATACTCAAATATAATCCTTACTGTATTTGATAAGCAAAATCTTTCCTTATGGAAGAAATAATGATCCCTCATTTTCTGGACTCTAACACAAACCATTTTGCTTTTGTTTCTGTAAGACGCAAACAGGAGGAAGAAGTCCTACTCAAATTAGGATGAATCAAGGGCAGTTTAATATTTACAAACCTGGGAGTAGAGTGTAGTGAACAGATAAGACTTTGCAGTTAGCCTGGAGTCAGCAGCCATGGAACATTGCTACCCTAAAGGCAAACAGACAAGGCAAAAGCTAATATGGAATCTGAATTTGAGTGTTGTACAGAAAAGACCACCTTGAACAGAGCAATGATTTTCAGTCCAAAGAGACAGCAAGTCAGAGTGGGTTTCATAGAGAGGCAGTCCTAGTCTCCTGTCCAAGTCGGGTCTCCTAGTGAAGAACACTACTGCCTACTCTTACTTGAAGCAACAGGGAAGAGGAACTTCTTATAGCTCATATCATTCAGTTTCTTTTTTTTATTTTTTCCCCATAATTTTATTGATAAACAGTAATGAGACAGTTTCAAACTAAATTGGTAGGACAGTTTCAATAATTAGCACATTGCATACATTCTTCCTAGTGGTTAATTGCTGTACAAGATGCAGACATGATATCCTAACGCCATTAGAACAAATCACTCTATCATATCATTCAGTTCCATGTGGCAGAAAGCAAATAGATAGAAAAAGATGGTGAATAAACCTTGAGGAGCAAGTAGAAAATGTCCAGCACAGTTGCTTATTTCTATCATAAACAAGTGCCATGAAGCGAGCTGGTCTTAAGACCAACCATATTCTCACAAAGCAGAGAAAACTGTAGGCGTTCTCCATGCTAACATACATTCTTTCAATGAGATTTCTCTTCTTTATTATTTCTTTGGTCATACTGATTAATCTGCTTCTTACTAGCAAACAGTTTCTGTATTTTCTTTCAATAATATATTTTGGGAATACAGACACCAAATATCTTCCATTTTTCCATAGAAGTTTCTATATTTTGCTTGATTGTTCCTCTGAATGTGCATGGCTTTTATAAATATGATTGGATTTTCAGGCTAAGAAGTACATACAATTCACTTGGGAAACTTGTGGAAATCTTAAACACTTAGAGTCAGAAAGGTGGGCCTGCAGTTCTGGAATTTATATTTAGGGGGTTTTCTTTATGTGTTTATTTTCAGGGTCTTGTAATTTAATTCAGGCTGGACTTGAATTTACCAGGTAGACTTGAATTCACAGAACTCCTCTTATTTAAGCCTCCTGAGTGCTAGCGGCATGTGCCCTATGCTCAGAGAGAATCTATATTTAAAACAACTTGCTTTGATGAATTTTCAACAAAAAGAAATGGTATGCATTTGAAGAAATGTATAATCTTCAATAGTAATTTAAACATTGTGTAGTATGTAAATATATTTAATGTCAATTAAAAATCATGATAACTAAAAAAGCATACTAAATGATTCTTTTTTTTTTACAGAACCAGGGATTGAACTCAGGCCCTTGCACTTGCCAGGGAAGCTCTTATTCCACTGAGCCCTAACCCCAGCCCCTAAATGAGTCTTATGCATGTGATCCAAGCAATACAACATGTGGAGAAAATCTGGTACAGTTGTTCCAATAAAGAACATAATACTGAATTGGTACATTATTGCACAACGGAATGTACACACTAATATTTTTAAACAATAAATTTTGTAAAATGGGTCCATGGTCTAAGTGTTTGCCTGGCAAAGCAAGGAACCAAGTTTGATCCCTGGTACCTCATGTCCCAGAACCCCAGGTACACCATGCTGACCCCCAAACTAGGTATGGTGACGCACACCAATATTCCCAGATCTGGGGAGGCTGAGACAGGAGGATCACTACAAGTCCAAGCCATGTAGCTAGACCCTGTATCAAATAAATAAATAATAAATAATTGTTTAAAATTTTTTGATGGTAGTTGCTGTCAGAAAGGAAAAACATCTACAGTGATTTGCTTAATTGACAACAAAACCTAAAATTTTAACTTTTTCTATGATTGATCTTCTCTAAATAATGATTCATAATGCTTTGACATTGACTTCTCTAAAGCGCCAACTCCTATAGTCACCTGATGACTTTGAAACTAGTACATTAACACCCTGAAGAAGCCACACTTCTGAAAGAACTTTGAAAGCTGCTTCACGGTGTTTAATTTTAAAATTGTGAATGAGAATCTCCACAGTATATGTCAGTTTTACACATTCAGATTTCTCTGTGAGGTTTTATTGTACAGCACAAGTTAGCACACATTTTTTTTCTATAAAAGGCAAGGTAATAAATATTTCAGGCTTATGTTTCAATGATTGTGTGGGTTCTGCCACAACTCTACAAGTCTGTCCTTGTGAAAGCAGCCATCAACCATACAAAAGCAAATCAGCATGACTATGTCTCAGCAAAACTTTATATGTGGTCAACAAACTGAATTCCATACTATGTTAGCAGAAAATAAAATATTTTAATTTTTCGAGCTTCTTAAACATGTGATAATTGTTCTTGCTTCATAGACACATAAAAATAGGAGATGGTTTATGTTAAGATTGAGATCATAATTAGAACATATAAAATTTATTTTTTTCTTATGACTAGATAAAAAGGGTTAAAGAATATATGTCCTTTAATAGTCCATAATAACGGCTGGGGAGATGGCTCAGTAGAATACGCACTTGCCTGGTAAGCACAAGGGCCTGAGTTCAATCCCTGTTTCTGAAAAAAAAAAAGACAACACATAAACCCAGGATTAAGGCCCAATTTCCAGTTTCTGGCTTTACTGTCACAGTGTCATCTTGTACAGACTGATTCTCCCTAAGCCTCATTTTTCCTTATGTTACAAAGAACTGACTCTCTTTACTTCATATTTTATGAAACACTGAGCAGTAATATAAATCGTTATGTTTTCTATCTAGAATGTTACCCAAAAACCCATGTGTGCAGCACTGGGGCTTTTGGAATGTGATTGGATTGCAACACCCTGTACTCGTAGGTGGATTAACGCATTGAACATGCTCTTAGGAGGCAAGGTCTGCTTGGAAGCCGTGGGCCATTATGCCCATGACCTCTGAAAGCCCCTCCTTGCCCTCATTGCTTCCTAGTCAACATGACTTGAACGGATTTCCCTCACTAGACCTCTTGTCATGCTATGACTGCCATGGAGCCAACCAATCATGGACTTACAATGCTGAACCTACAAGCCAAAACAAACCTCTCCACAAGGTCTGGTACTTTTTCCCAGCAATGAGCAAGATATGTGTTCCACATTGTGCCTGGCACCTCAAAGATGCTCTTTAATCATTAAAGATGTTCTTTTTTTTTCTTTAGATAAAATAAAAAAGAGATTCATCTTCCAGTTAATGGTTATTGTTCTGGTTTTTAAAAGTTTGGCATTCACTTATTACTGTATTTCTCAAAGTTGGCTGTATGTATACTGGAAGTTTTGGGAAGAGTTTTAAGCTCTTAATGAAAAAGTCTAACTATATTGACATTGCCTCACTGTATTGAAGGAAATAGGACCCAAGTCTAAACACTTTAAGAATTTCCAACATGCAGCCAAGGTAGAAAAATGCCACCAACCACTACCTTCTTTCTTATTTTGTTTCTACAGTGTTTGAAGTTAGGGGCTCTCATATATTATGCAAACACTCTATCACTTGTCTTATTTTTTTAATGAAATTCCAATTCATCCACTGTGGTCATACCAATGTTTGAAACATTATCCAGCAGCCTAGTTGGTCTTTTTTCTTTCTGTCTCCAATAACCTCCTCCCTTTCTTAGGCCTGCCACTTCTGACACCTCATTATCAAGTCCTATTACTCTTGAACCCTAAGCTGCGCAATATATTCTCTTGTCTCACTTTTTGTTACCCTTTCCTTCAACCCCACATATTACCACAAAAGGCTGGGAGCAGACATAATCACAGGTCATTTTGGTTCAGCCACATTTCCACGCTGAGAAAGGCAAAGAGAGACAACAGACGTAGCCCTATCTTTGGGGATGGCAAAGAAATAAACCAAGACTGCTGACACCAGGTTTGGAAGGCTGAGCACATAAAACTAAAGAATGGGGCTGGTTATTAAAAGAATGATACTGAAGACCAATTAGTAATTGTTACACAATAACATCTTTATTAAACTTTTATATTTTAGTAGCTTCATATTTGATAGCTTTCTCTCCAATAATGTTATTTTAAAAGCATTAACTAATTAGGTTTATACTGCTATTAAATAAAACATGCTCACTTTATTCATGCAATTCCAGGATTGCTGTATCACTTAAGAAAGGAAGAAGTTCTGTGATTTTTCTCAGCACCGCAATGTCTTCCACTGCTTCTTATTTCAGGGGCTCTCTTCCTTGCCAGTCTCCCTGCAGGTGAAGCATGGTGACCTAGAGCAAAGTTCGTCAGCACGAGCAAACAGATCCCACTAACACTTCCCCCAGCCCTATTTGTTGATGGTCATACTCATTTCCCAGTCTTCACAATGGTGTCTCTTCCAGGAGCTGCAAGCACTTAGGAAAGGAAAAGGATCAGAAAATAAAGCACATTTGATTGACACCAAATCAATGAATCTTGAATTCACCAGCTCTGAGGGTGAGATGAAGAAATGGATTTTGTGTTAAATGTGAAATGAGCAGAGGCAGAACATTGCCATAAAATGAAAGTTAATATTATCACAGAATCCTGACGGCCGTATGACATATGCCATGATTTTTAATATTAGATAAAATCTAGTACCTTTCATGTGCTTAAGGGAAGCCACTTCTTTCCTCTTTCAGAATTTTTTTCTTCCAAGACCAGTGTGTTAACTATAGGGAACAAGCTCTGATTTATTTTTCTTTCTATTTCACCCCATGCTAATCTTTCATATTATAGTACTATCTTTATTGTCTACCATCTTCACATTATTAAGCGAATTGGCAAAAATTTGCTTTTAATGATTTACAGACTTATAAATTCATAGTCGAATATAGCTCTGGTTAGAGTAAGCCAAATAATTAATTTAAAATGAATATGTGATTTTCTTTTTCTTAGTTGGAAGCTAAGAATGATTGTGCAAAGTCAGCATTGCTGGGGTAGGAATTCTCTGCACCTGCTAGAGCCAGGCTTGCTACAAACATGTAAACAACTTAATAAATGAAGATATATTGTCTTGGACCTGTTCTCTCCAGGGGTCTCAAAATTCTGCTATTTTCTATTACATTTTCTTCTGGATTAAATATTATTTTAAGAGTTACAGATAATTTTTTGAGGAACTGCTTGATTTCTGCTCTTAATATTTCACAAAAATTTGGATTCTTAAAATAATCATGGAAATTTTAGTAAGTACAATTCTAACTGTATTGCATTATTGAGATGTCATTTTGAAAAGAGTTTACACATTGACTGTCTCATTATTTTTCAGTTGCTATCAAACAAAATATTCCCTAGAGTATGTCAAGTAAGGCAAAACCTTCACAAACCATAAAAATTTCAAAATGATCCCAAAATAGAGAAAATACACAAATGATTGGTTTTTGTCTGAAATCAATTAAGAGACTAAAATCTTCTCCCTTTGTCTAAGTTTAGGATAATGCTACCCGTGTGTGTTAATTATCTTCCCATTGCTGGAACAAACTACCCGATATATACAATGTAAAAGGGGAGTATTTTAGCTTACAGTTCCAGCCCGTGGTTGGCTTGCTGGAGGTAGAAACAGCATGGTGGGAGAGCACAGTGGAGGACAGCTGCTCACCTGCTGACCTTCAAGAACAGAGATGAAAAGGCGAGCCCCAGGGACTACTTCCTGCAGCCAGGCCCCCACCTTGCAGCCTTTCAACTGCGAACTCATCTGTAGGTTAATCAGTTGAGGAGACAGCAACCTCACAATCCAATCAGCTTTTTAGGCATCCAATTAAATTGGCAATCAAAGTTAAGTCTCATACCATAAAAAAGGGAAAGAAAATACTTCTTCATTTTGCCCTTGTCAAAGATACAAAATTTTATTTTTTATTCTTTAAAGATTTTGAGCTGGGCCTGAGAACTAAATTAAAATAGGACAGGTTAACTGGAGAAAAGCATATGAATTTAATTTAAATTTTATGTGACATGGGAGCCCTTATAAGAAGATGAGGACCCAAGAAATGTGCCCAAGCCTAAATATGTTTATGAAAGGTTGAACAAAGAGAAGCAATTGTTGAAAAGTAGCTAAATTGTGTAAGGATACTGAAAAAAGATAATATTTAGTTTAATAGATTCTATTTGTACAATGCTCTCTCTGCTGTGATGCTTACTTTCTCCTGGTCCTTGGAGGGCATCTTTCATATGAGAGTTTTGATCTCCTCTTTTCAGGAATAAAAGAGGAGCTTACTTAGTATGCCTTCCTTGATCTGCTAGTTATCAAGCGCCTTTGGCTCAATGTTACCTTTATACTGAAGTGGTATATTTTGGGGTGGCATAGAGATACTACAATATCCTTTTTCCCTCAAGTAGAAAGCACTAGGAAAAATATAATATGCATCCAAATTTTCAATATGCATGCTTCTGCCCGCCTCAGTTACTCTGGAAGAGCCGAAGGGAAGACATTTGATTAGTCACAGCTGTGGGCTCCTGGCCTTATGCCAGCATGTAATAAGCTGTCTCACAGAGATATGAGTGAATTGTGAAACCTCCACAAGAGGACTGGCAGGTTTGCCAAGATTTCCAGCTTACCAAAACACAACCAACATCTAAGAGACTCAGAATCCACAGTCCTGTGCCTCATTAGAGGCTGGGGAATCCCATGTCCCCAATTAACAATGAATATAGACAAAAACAGTGAGGATAATAGTAAAGTTACTGCTTCATACATGGGCAAATATTACCAACTCCATGGCTGCCCAAAAGGAGACTTAAGAGACTGAAAGTTCTAGCATTTCAGGCAACACTAAAAAAGATCACCAGACTTGTTCCTTGCCATCTTAATAGAGAAAAAGAGAAGAAAGTTTGAGCTCAGTGTTTCACTCATCAAAGTAGAAATAAATTGCTTATTAAAATGTCCTCCAATCAGGGCCAGCATAGGTCAGCTGACGAATGTGCCTGTTTAGGTAAGCGCAAGGACAGAAGTTTGACCCCTGGCACCACATGCCGTGTTGGCTCTGGCCCTGGGCATGCTGAGCTGGCCACAGACACCTGGAGTGGTGGTACACACCTGTCATCACAGTGCAGGGGAGGCCAAAAACAGGAGGGCAACTATGAGTTTAAGCTGCATAGTGAGACCCTGTACCAAATACAGATATAAATAAATTTATTAAATAAATAAATACAATGTCCTCCTATCAAGTTTTATGAGCCAGTTTTTACCTGATCCAGGTAAGTAGCCATTCTGAATTCTTTTTGTTGTTGTTGTTTTAGAATTTTTAATTAAAAATTACAACAGCAAGACTTTATTCCTGCTTCTTCTCAATCATGTATTCCTTGTATTTGCCCTTTTCCTTACCTACTTGGTGAGACTTGGCTTTCCATTCCAGGATCTTTTTGCGGTCTTTGTCTAGTTTTAGCCTGGTGATAACTACTTTACTAGGGTGAATGCCCATGTGGACAGCTCTGTCATTTGCCTTTTCCTGCTGCACCCATTCAATGTGGATGACATATTTCTTCCTGTAAACTTGGACTACTTCGCCAATCTGCTGACCTTTATAGTGTCCTTGCACAATCTGAACTTCATCATCCTTTCAAATGGGCATAGAGCAAACTTATATTTCTGTCTCAGCTCTTTGGAAAGAGAAGACATAATTTTCCTGCGAATGTGGGAAGGTGCATTGAAATGCCTTTCATGGTTTTTGCTTCGTTCCGAAGTCACAAGAGGATTAAACTTCATTTTGGCCCCTGCAACTCCAGCAATGGCCACAAAAGGGAAGAGGATTCTGAGGTCTGATGATAAAGCCACACTAGGAAAGATGGCAAAGCAGTCAAAAGGTCCATGACCTACTCACCAAGGCATCGTTCCTCAGCTCCTTCAGAGCACACAATACATACTGTTGCATAGGAGTAGGGAATGATGTATAAAACAATACATATTCTATAGGGACAAAGTTAAGTGCAAATATTGACATCTCAAGTCATTTCGTCTGTGTTACAATGAGCATTAGAACTGCATGCAAATCAAAGCCGTCTAGTGCTAAGCTCACTCTTATTTTCTCACAATGCTTCTCTGTGTCACATTTGTATATCCCCACCTAGCAAGACAGGAAGTGAAATTAAAAAAACAAAAAGTATTATTCTCTAAAGACTATGAAAATAATGTTCAACAGTGAAGGTCAGACCTTATTTTTCTGATTAATTGAATTAGAACTTGAAAAATTTTAATTTTTATTGTATTGAGAAACAAATAGCAATGAGACAGTCTCAAAACTGATTAATAGGACAGTTTCAATAATTAATACATTGTACATTGTTATTTTCTTAGTAGTTATTCATTGTACAAGATACAGATGGGATATTCTGTCCAAACACTATTAGTACAAATCTTCCTTCTCATTAAATTAAGCAAAAGTAGCTGTACATCTATCCTAACTATTCTGTACATACAAATATAAAAGGATCCTTCCTTTGTATCCCCTTTTTTTGTTTAGTCCTGTCAGAAATGGGTATTCCATTCGCTTCTAAATACTATAGGTGGGTGATTTCAGAAAAACAATTCAACACAGTCCAGCAGTCCACAATAGTAGTGGGTTATTCACAGAAGTTGTTGACTTGAGCCTTTCACAGCTCAGCATATTAATATGGCTTTACTTTATATACCTCAATTTTATACTTTGTTGCTGGATGGTTAAGACCAAGATAAAGCAAGACCTATATAACAAAAAATTTAACTTTTGTATCTGATAAGGTCAGTCAAGTCCCCTCAGGATTTATCCTGTAACCCTGTACTGAAGTTTATAGATTCTTTGTCAGTGTCAGTCATGTGGATGAATCACAGCCATTGCTTGACCAATTTGCTGTCTTGTGAAAGCCTGAGAGAATGTTTTCTCTCCATGTGATTTTCCTTAGGCACACTCTCCATCATCAATAACATTGCTCTGTGACCCCATAATCTCCTTGATCAGAAAATTTGGGACACAACTGAGTTACATGATGTTACAGTATAGGTTCTCCTATATCCTGAGTCTTCACTGACCTTGAAAGGCTAGGTCAAAATGTTAGCTGTCCTTGCAGCCCTTCTATTTCTCTAATTTTTGGTCTGCTAACTTATGTTGTTAACCCTCCAGAAGAGAAGTTTATTATTACCCCATAACATACACAGTTGGATTTAACCTCTCTGTCTGAATATCAAACATCTTAGACATAACATGGAACATGTAATTACCATCAAGCATTGATATGTTAAACTTTAAATCACTACAGAATATGAAGATAAAAATTTAAAACGTGAAAAAATTTAAAAGTATGAATAAACATATGCATATTGAAAAAATTTTAAATGTTTATACAAGTTTTAGAAAGAAAAAAGAACTAATACCTTAGTGAGAAAGGAAACTACAATTAAAGCAATTCATAAGATACTTAGAACTTTTAGAAACTATGCCAATCTAAAATTATTATCTAATAAAGAGACTAAAATCTTAACCAGATTTAAATGTATTTATTACTTAATATAGAATACTATAAGTGAAACATTCAACTAAGGTTTAGAAAAAATAGCACAGTATTCATAAAGAATAAAAATCAATGAGAGAAGCACTAGAGAAGATTAATAAAAGTAGAATTTGACTGTTTAAAATAGATGCTACAAGTAAAATAAAAAATAAAAATGACTAGCAAATGCTTCAAAGACTGGTGCTTTAGAGACAGAGATTTGAAGACAGACTAGTGTAAAAAATTTATACAACAAATTTAACCTGTGTAAAATTAAATATACATAATCACTTCTCAAACTGACTTTAGAAGAATTGTAGACATAAAAATAGAAATAAATTATGATAGTTGTTAAAATCTCATTTTCCTAGCTCATTACCAATGGTTCATCCACAGCCAAGCCCTAGCTTCCAGCACAAATATACGTGTGTATTTACATTTCGAAACATGCTCAGCTCACATAACTTGAAGAAAACATTTAAGGGATCTGTCTCCAAGCACCCAGTAGATAAATTTATATGATCTAAATTGTTGCAAAGTCTATAAAGCACCTTGAATGCCTCTCATCTTGGTCTTATCAATGATTATTATACTCCCATTGAAATAACTTAAAAAACAGACAAAAAATTTAATGTTTCTTGAAAGCAACCAATAATATTGAATTATTTGTTCAACCTTGCATAACAATATCTGTTAAGCTGAGCAACAGATTTGATGATAAAAACACATAACAACTATTGTTAATTAGCTATTCTTCTTTTGAAAATCTGTAACATGTATTGCTGCATGTTACCCTGTTTCTGTCTTTGTTTCTGCCATTTGCTCTTCAAAATAAAACAAATTTTAAAGTCTATAAAACAAAGGCATCAAAGTCACTCTTAATAATTCCCTATCAGACAGTTCAATATCAAAAATGATTTACTCATTCAGGTTAAAATCTGTTAGCAAAGGAAATTCAACAAAAGCTTTCATTGTCCTGACAATGGAATCTAATCCAAATCCAAATTTAATGGTAAATATGATACAATACTATAATTTATTTAAACTAGAAGATGTGCATGGTATTTTTTAGATTTCCTTTCATGTATAAAATCTCTTTATAAAATTATAACCCAGCATAGTTTTGGGAGAAAGAGAAGGAAGTAGAAGAAAGGATGGAAGGAGAGAACAAGAGAAGATGAGAAGTTTACAATATTTGATAATCCTCTGAAGAATTGTCCTATATTAGTACATATTAGCCATACATCATGTTTATATTCTTTATATAGATGGTCCATGTACTGAACATATCTTTATCCATTTTTTTCATCCCTTTTCTTCTCCCTCTTCCCTTTCCCTTGATCTCTTTATCCTTTTCCCCTTCAAGAAAAATTTCCCTACTTCTGTTATCTATTTTGTTTTGCTCTTTATTTATATTTAGGTTCCCCTATTCAAGAGAAACCATGAGATATTTAAGGTTGTGTGTCTGATTTATTTCACTTAACATTATAATCCCAAGGTGCTTCCATTTGGCTACAAGTGCCTCAAGTTTATCTTTTTTTATGGAGGAGTGAAAATATCACATTTTCTTCTTCTCATTCATCACTTGATGCATAGATAAGTTGCTTCCAAAATTTATCAGTTATGAACAATCCTTTTTACATCAATAAGATATTCATATGCAAGCTTCCAAGAAAAGCAAGAAGAGATTGCATGAGTGTTTATCTACCAGTGATTAAGGAAAGAGATTAAATATGGCACCCTCCAACTTGAGATCTTAATTATAGAAGATAAGAATGATTTTTATTGATTTTGTTGTTATGTCTTTTTTCATTAAATGAGTGAACTAGACATTAAGCCAAGTCACCTCTAGTTAAATTTCAATTTGTGCTTAGTGAATTAGCTTCCTACATATAGAGAAAGAGAGGAGGGAGAGGGAAAGGCTAAGGGAGATTCAAAGGGAGAGAGAGGGAGGAAGGGGGAGGGGAAGAAAAGAGAAAGAGAAATTTTTCCTATTGTTCAATATAGTAAGTATCTATAATATTCAAAAGAATATTTACTGCCTTTTGTACTCCTTTGCTTAGACTTGATTACATATTGGTTTCTCTTGACTTTATTTAGTTTCCATGGCTTCCTCTATGTGTGACCATATTATGGGGCCTGACAAGCATAACTTCTGGGATAATAGAGGTCAAATTCAGGGTCTCTGTTGTGTTCCCATACTATGAGATTCTGGCATGAGGGTAGTGTGCACCTTTAGCTTCCATCATAGTTCTTTGTAATGAAAATAACTCCTACTTGAGGAAAAGTTACCAATCGCTGTTTAACATGATCACTTAACTCTGTGGGAATGTGCTAAAACATATAGAATTTAGTCCTGTGTATTATAAATCAGCATTATTTACACACTGGTTTGCCTGTGTAAGTAATGGTTTAAGTTATTTTGACAAACTTTCACAGCCCTCATGCTTTTCCTTTTTTTTTTTTTTTTTTTTTTATAAGTATGTTTGGAAGACATGAAGTTGGAGTCCCTAAGGCTACTGATCAGTCTAGCAATAAAGAGAACTATTAGACACCTAATTTTATGCTTTTCTCAATTTTGAGTTCTCATAGAAATCATTGATACAGGTAAACTGCCACACACAAAATTGTTAGGAATATCCTGGGAGCTATTGGGCTGTATGGGTGAGAACTCATTTGAAAGGTTAGCACTCCCAAAAGAATAAGCGTTGTTTCTGTAGAGAAGTGCTTCATCTCATGATTTTTTTTTCCATTTTGGGGAGGGATGTGATAGAGCTTGCCTGTAAAAGTCCAAACAACTTTCTGAATAAATACTAATGACAAAGAAGACTATTACCTTGCTTATTCTCTTTCTCAGAACCATCTCATAATGATTCACCATCTCATTTCTCCCCAGAGTAATTTTTCTCAGAGGTATAAGGTTTGCCGCTTTCAATAAGTAAAGTGATTATGTGGGAATAAAAGACATCAAACATAGTTCCTTTCTGTGTTTGGGAGAGAAAATCTCCTATTTGCAGATCAGTCATCTTGGAGGTGAACTGATTTGCATAAGGCTCCGTCACCATAACCACTTTTATATGAAAAATAGCCCAAGTTCAGTAATAGAATGGAGAAGATACCTCAGGAACAGAGAAGGAGTTTGCAAGTTTTTGATAAAAGAGTCCCTATTCCTCTGAAAGTGTACAGAGGGAAGAAAAATATTATCATTTAATTGCTATGCTATCAACTTCAGCTATACCACCAGTCTGATCTCATAGTTGCTTTGAGGAACCCAAACTTCTTACCTTCTACACCTTTCCTGTTTCTCGGCTATCAACATTACCCTACAGAATCATACAAGGCACAGACTTCTTATCTCCCCCTTACAGGATTATGTATATGAATATCAGTATATCAGTAATGTATAAGCTCGCTTTTTAGTGTCATGTGCCTTTAGCTACACATGAATCTCACTTCAAAGGGCAATACAGTGCATTACGGAAATAAGTCTAAGAACTAATTGTTATTTAGTGACTTTGTCAAATTTACTTAACATAAAAGATAAAATTAAGAGTTATATTTTAAGTAAGTTTAAATTGAGTATCTCAAAATCAGAGGAAAAAAACAATCCTTTGTAACTTGTTTGAAGAATATTAGGGGAAACAAATGAAACACTACATGTGACGAGAACAAACACTATATGTGAAGAGAACAAAATGAGAAGTTTCTATTACCATTAAATTCCTGCCTTGATGCTTCCAATAAAGCTTCAACCTAGACTAGGTATGGACCATAGTTGAAAAGAAGTCTTGTTCATAGACTGATACAAATAAGAATAACCACATAATTGCTAGGCAAATTTTCTCACTCTGTCCTAAGTTCCCATTATTACTGTTAAGTAGTTCTATGTTATCACTTATTAGGTATATTCTAGGAATCAAGATAAAATATTAATTTTAATCAGAGTATCACATTGACTTCAAATAGGCAGGTTCCAGGATTATACACTTAAGACTATACCAGAAAGGACTAGATAAATAGCTCAGTGGACTGAAGTCCCTGCTTAGACAAGTGCAGAGACTGGGGTTCGATCCCTGATATGCCATGCTAGCCCTGCCCCATGGGCATGCTGAGAGAGCAACTGAGCCTGGGTGTGGTGGTGCATGCCTATAATTCCAGTGCTTTGGATGCTGAAAATAGGAAGATCACTATGAGTGCAATCTGTGTAGTAGGACCCTGTAGTCCCTTACTAATATACATAAAAAAGAATATATCAGAAAGTATGTTCTGTAGTCATACATAAGAATTCACATTATATAAACATCTAAAATAAAGAAAATGTATTAGTTTATATCTTGCTTCCTCTTATAAAGGGGTAGAAAACAGTTTCAATCAATTTACAGTGGTCTTCTTGTTTGATCACCAAATATTTATTACAGTCTGAAATGACAAATTTTGTGTAATACTAGTAGACACAAGTATAGTTTCTTGACAGAATAAAGTAAGTACTAACTAATAACAAAAGAATTAATCATTATTTGGACAGTAAAGCTAAAACTTTTTTATTCATAAGAAATTGGGCAAGTCAAAGGAACTAAATATGGAAGGATAAAATATGTGATGAATGGCAAACAGTAAAGTGCCCAAAATGTGGAGAGGAATCTTGATTGCTGGAGTAGTGAGAGGCCATACATGACTGGTAAATAATGTAAGGTGAGGCTGGAGGCAGAGAATAGAACTGTATTAATTGTGAATTCCCTAATCTTTAAACTGAAATTTTTATGATTTATTCAGTAAGCATTAAAGAGACAGTAATTTTTTATACTCAGCTATCATTTCAAGCCATAAGTATATAGCCAATAATATCTTCAGTATTACCAATTTATAATAACTATGTAATATGGAAACATTGATGGGATAAATCTGATGACAAAACATTAAGCCTTTATGAAGCTTTAATATTCCCTACAGTTTAAATACACACCCTGCCTTGGCATGACCACAGCCCATTTATTCTCCCTTTCCTTACCTAAACTGGGAAAAGCATGCTTGAAAAGTAACCTGTGTTATGGCTGAGCTCAAAAAAATTCTCCAGTATTCGAGCAAATGTTTAACAACAGCCCTACACATTGGTAAGGTCAAATGAACTAAAATATCAGAGCAAGATGAGTAATTAGTAATAATTAGTGTCAATTGCTGTCTTTCCTGGAAGCAGCTCATGCTGAGGAAACAGTAGCACAGCATAAGCTGAAAGGATACTAACAGATTTTCTGAATGTCGCCAATCTTAATTTTACAAAACAAAAGTGAACATCATTTTATTTTATAAAAGATGATTATTTGAGGGAAAACAGCTTTGCTTAATGCCTTGGCTTGTTGGATTTTGTGTGGCTGTCTAGTCTTGGAAGGAGCTATTCTCACTTGGGTCTGTTTTCTGCCATGAAATGAGCCTTGAAGATTAACCAGCCATATGGTGTGTGCACCCCAATATCATATACTATCTCGTGCGTACTGCCAACAGGAGCCTCTCCTTTGTTCTCACTAATTTCACATCACAGTGGCAAAAAGTTCCAGCATTTGATAGTGAAACAAGGTCTACTGTGTTTACAAAATTGTCTGCTCGCTAAGGGAATACCTGTCTGTGCGATTCTGTCACAGCTAATGCATTGGACAGCATTTTACACCCCAAATAACATATTTTTGATCCCTGCAGTAAAAGTCCCAAAACATATAATTCAGAAATATGCCATAGGTCAATAGAAAAGTTTCAATTCTTTTTGACATTTATAACATTAAATTTTATAATTATATTTGCATTATTATTAATTACTTATGAAAATACTGATTTTCCACCATGAGAAACTGTTGAAGAAAAAATATTCTTATTTTACATGCACATATCTGGTAATATAAGTAACTGGTTGGAAGACAACACTATATATTACAATAAATGTTGTGAAATTCATATTATTCTGTTAACTGAAATCTGTATCACTTGCAATTTTTTTCTGTTTTAATTCTAATTTTTACTCTCTTTAAAAAATAAAAAAGAAAAAAATTGTATGTAATAAACGTGTAAATCATTTGTAATACTGTTATTACTTTTTACTATGATTGGTATTGTTACTATTGTTATTTGCATTAAAAAGTCTTTGGTTTTCATAAAAATCAAATAATCACACAAAATCCATATATTTTGTAAACTAGTAAGTAAATTTTACTTGCAGAAATGTTACATATAGCCAGTCTGCCTGCACTGTTCCCCTATGGAAGTTTGCCTTAAGAATTTATAGTCTCATTATTTTTTATTTTTATTCATTTATAACTTCATTTTTTATAGTTTCAATCTCAAATTGACCCATTTGACATTGAAATTGAATTATACATTTGAAGGTTCCAAACATTACTTCTAAACTGCTTATAATAGTGCCAATTTAATTTTAATCCACATTCCAAGCTTTTCATGTTTTCTAAAACAGAATTTAGGCTTGGCTATTGTTGGATAATGCACACATTTTGGAAAAAATTCACCTGAGAAAAACTGCATCTTTCTGGATTTTATGTGCTAAATGTAAAAGTACTCAGACCAAAAAATATACAAGCCACTCTCAATTATCAGTTCATAGGAATTTAGTAAGCTTGACTGTGTTAAACTTATAAAACATTTTCAAATGTTTTAAGCTGAGTTATTAAGAATTCTGGATGTTGCTGCCACCACCCCATGCCCATTCAAGGACAAAGGAAATTTATGGTTGGGCGGAAGGACACTGGAAAGCTAAGGTCTGAGTTTATTACTAGGTTGCTAGAAATATCAAGTACTGTGAATTCCTGGCCAAAGAGTGGAAGCTTAGATGTGTATGGATCTGTAAAGGGCAGTCCATGGGATTCTATATATAAAATTATGAGCAAATGATTCAGTATACAAGTGCAAACAGAGTTGTGGTCCTTGCAGAAAGAAGAGCAGGCACCAGGTACCTGAGAGGTGACAGGATCCCTTTGTGAAACACTTGGAGTTCTTTGAGAAACCAGATAGGCTTTGTATGTGATCCAGCAGAAAATTGTGGATTAATTTCTTTGCAACCTATCAGAACATTTCTTCCACCATAAAATATCTTACCTTAAAATATAATATTTTGATATTAGCAAAACAATGTGTATCTAAACAAATTTCTTTTATTTCTTTTTTTTTTCCTTTTTGTACTGGGAATCAAATTGAGGACCTTGTGCCTGCCAGATAGGCACTGACGATGCTGAGCTATATCCCCAGCCCACCAATATCTCTGATTTTAAATTTCCCTCATTTTTTCTTTCTCATGGTTGAAAGACGTTGCATCATATGATAAACTTAACTGTGTCCACTTCATTAGTTGAGAACTGTCAACAGGATTAGTAAAGTGTACTTCTAGGTGGATTTGAGTCAAACAGGCATGACTTGGTCCCTCACCCCTTCCTCTTTGGTGTGGTTTCTCTGCTCAGCTCCTGGCTGCCATGAATTAAGTTTCTCGGCTCCACCACACCTTTCAGACATGCTTATTCTGCCTTGGAGATAGTAGACCATGGAGGGGATTCCCCTGAAACCCTGAGCCATGTAGAGCATTTCCTCCTTTAAATTGTGGATATTGAGTAGTGTAGCCATAGTGAGAGAGCTAATACAGAAAGTTGGTTAACAGGGTAATGAGGCCACTATTGTGTTTGTATCAGACCATGTGGTTTACAAGCCTTAGTGGGTATACAGAAGCCTTATAATGCTGAGATCAACAAGACCACACCCATTTGAGACTGTGGGGTGTAAAAGCATAAACCATTCATTTGAAAAGAGAAACACTGGAATCCCTGGCTAAGAAGGGGTACCTAATGTGTTGGAGGTTTTTTCTTAATTTCATTGTGTTGAGCCATGGAGGAATTCTGAGGCTACTGTAGCCATGATCCAAAGGGCTCTGGTTACTTTTCAAACTGGTGGCAGAACTTGGTGTCATTTAGGAGATGTTAGCTTTACCACAGTGTAGAATTGAAGAGCTGTGGGGTCATGGTGGCTCTTACTCAGATTTCAAAGAAATACTTGGCAGGTCAGGCCATGTGTCCTTGATAGGGCAATGAATGAAGTTGGGGAATGAAGCCAAAGATAACAGTGTCTCATGGGAGTGGGAGATGCAAGAAGCATGGACTATCCACGGCAAAGATCTGTAGGAGATTAAAAAAAAAGACACCCTAAGAGAGAGGCAATACAGGCTGTAACTGGGAAAGTCATAAAGGTATGACCAACCAAAGCCTCTGCAATTCACATTTCACCTCCATGTGCCCCTGCTATCGGATGTGAAACAATAGTATTTAATGTTTGCCCCATTCTTTTCTAGTCTCTTATACTTCTTGGAATGGGAATAATTGCACTGTGCCACTGCACCTTGGAAAGATGCAACTTGCATTTTTTTTAAACAGAGATTCATAGCTAAAATTTTCTTGAATTTCAGAAGAAAGTTTGACATGAACTTTTGAAACATGTTGGAATTGTGGAGACTTTGGGGAAGGGATTATTGCATTTTCTGTTGTACACAGGATATTTGTGGTAGGTATAATTAACTTGTTGCTGTGTTTCCATAGGGATTGAGAGTGGTTTAGAGATATGTGATAAGATTGACAGCTTGACAGAGGATGGAATGTAATGGTCGAGGTTGATTATGTCAACTTCATTTTCTTGGGAACCCACAAGGAGTTGTGTTTGGTTGGTCTATCAGTTGGGTCCTACCATTATAACCTTGGTATTATATCTCATTCTGTTCTCCCTGGCAATGTTCCTCTCATTCACTTCCCAGCCACTAAAAACTAAGCATTGCTACTCTTCCGTGCCATCCCAGCATGATATTTTGTCTTGGTACTGGCTAACCATGAAGTTAATGAGCCACTGAAATCATAAGCTCAATTAACCTTGTTTTCATTTAAAGTGTGAAGTCACGTATTTTTTTTCAGTGATTAGAAAGCCAAACCATGTACGTCAGATTTACAAAACAGTTTTCTTTACAGTAAAAGCACTCATAGTCAGCAAGGTTTTTTTCAATATCTCCTAGTTTTCTGGCTTTATAGTGACTTTTGAAGTACAAAATTAATAAAATTTTGTTTTTGATGAAATTCCTTTTTTTTTTTTTTTGTATTTAAGACAGGATGTACACGGTCTCATTGCATAAATCAGACTTGTAGGGATCCTCCTGTTTGCAGCCTCCCAAGTGCTGATGTTACAGGCACATGCCACCACACCCAGTGTCAATTGATTTCTCATCACGCCCCGTGGGGGCAGGGCTGCTCAGTAGGCCTGGGGATTGAACTTCAGGCTCCTGGGTCTGCCTAAGCAGGCGCTTTAATCCACTGAGCTATTTTCCTGGCCCTCCAAATTCCTCATTAAATTTTAGGGTGAAATACTGAGATGCAAAAATTAATTATAATCATTCTAAACTATAGCAATAACTGATTAAACACATTTTAATATTTATAACTATACATATAGAATATATATATTCAGTATAACTTTTTATTTTTTATTGTAATCCTGACAGCTACCCACTAAGGAAGACATTAGACATTATGATTATCATTATCTTAAATCTCAGGTAAAACACAAGAAAATAAAATAACTTATCCAAGGCAACAAAACTACTTAAAGATGGTGTTAGGATTTGAGCTTAGGCAATCTGACTTGAAACCATTTACTATTAGCTATCAAAATGAAACACAGAAGAGGGGTAACCAGTCGCATCCCAGAGGAGGCAGTGTACAAGGTTTTGACAGATGACTACAAGTTAGTAAGGTCAATATGGGAATAGAAAAAAAAAAAGGGAACTGTGGTAGTGTTTCAGGAAAGAAGAAAAGCCTGGGAAACATATAGACACAGGACAGATTCTAAAACCTAAGAGTAGTTCAGTAGTAGTTCTAAAATTATGAGAGAAGCAATAATGAAAGACCCAGCTAGACAGGTAAGTTATTATATTAACCTGTCAAGACTTACATGACCTTCTGAGGAGCTTAGATTTAAAATTAAGAGTTAGATGGAGACAGAGAGGTTTGTAGAGAGGAATGAATGTGTACATTTGGATTTTAGAAGAATAACCATACCTATCATATGGGAAATAAATGAGAGTTCAAAATTACCTGAGACAAGAATTAGAGTGGGGATTGTTGAGGACAGCAATTTGAGAGGAAGACCAACAGAGCTGAACAGTGATAAGTAAGTGAGAGTAGTGGCTGCTCAGATCGACCCAAGGGCGCATCTGGGCAACTGCACAGATGGTGGTGGACTTGGTAATAATCAACTATGAATAAGCCATATGCCTTCTATTGAAAGCAGACGTTAAGGTTGCTTTTGAAAGTGGAACAAAAATAATGAATCATTTTAAGCAGCTTGAAACTAAAGTTAAATGCAACTTTGTTGGCATAGTTATCTAATAGCAAGAAAACTGTTACAAAACTCCAAGGGAGAAACAAATCATCATTGTGCCAAACTAACTCCTCTTCCCTTACATTAGTCATCATTATGTAATGGGGTTATTTCTCTCCTCAAATGTCTGCATTAAATATGACAATTCTTTATATCTTTATCTACAAAATATATACAAAGTATCTCTAATACCACAATCATCAACTGCAGTGTTTTGAAATCTTAGTACTAGAAGTGATTCCTTTATCCATTTATGGAAGCCCAAATTCTCTTCAAAGTAGGAGAGTTTCAAATGAACATTAGCTTCTAAGGAGTCTAGCTATGGAAGAATAATGTGAAATGCAACTTAATAATCACTGCTCCATGGAAAACAAGAATTTTCAGTATGAATCTGTTAATTACTTTTCTGTTATAAGCAAAATTTAGTTCATTTTGTTTCTAGAAGATATACAGAAGAAATGACAAAACCTGCACAGAAGTAATCATGAGAAAATTTATCCATCATTATATTCAGAATTATGAGAAACAATGATTGATTAGTCATTTAATTGATTTTATGAATGTGGATTCTTATAAGAGACAGATAATTTAATAAGAATGATCCTTTAGTGAAACAGGTGAAAAATGTGTTGAAAATATGAATGAGGATGTGGACAGTAAAGAGAGAAATAACAAATAAACAAACACAAAACAACTGATCCATATTGTATTTAAGCAATAGTACCTTACCCATTCCCAGAAAGGTTGGAGTCTTCAGGCTTTTTCAAGTTCAGGAAATACTAATTTTCTAAAGAAAAGCCTAATCCACAAACAAGAAATATAAAAAGCCTCCAAAGGCTTAGAATAAAAAACAGATTTAACCAATCAATGAAAACAATCACTAAATCATTTCAAATAATGTAAGTATTGTGATTTATACAAAGTGGATACTTATAACCACAAAATGAAATCAATAGACACAAACTATTTTCAGTTAAGAAGAAAGACTAGTAATTAATGTGTGTGTGTGTGTGTGTGTGTGTGTGTGTGTGTGTGTGTATCTAAGTGCATGTGCACAGACACAAGTGTTCTTCTTCCAAGTTTGTTTTCAAACACAATTTCCCCCTAGGGATCTAAATTTTCCCTAACAGTGAAACTTACTGTGGACAGATAATTAATGAAACTAGTCCTGGCTCTTCTGCTTGAAGACTTCTCCCTTGCCACTGATGGGAGGTAAGAAGCATAACCCAAGACAGTTCAGAAGGACAAAGTATCAATAGACACCGTCACATGGATTTGGTAATTTTAAGAAAGAAGACCTATGCATGTAATTTGCATGTTGAAATCAGTTCTTCAGTTGTGAGAGACTAAGTAAGTCAACGTTTAACCATATTGATAATTTTTTAAAAACCAAGTCTTATCATTAAAAGGTAATTACTATGAATTATAGATTCTGCACTTCTGTGAGATTATGAAGCAACTTGTTATATACAAGGCAATTGATTTAAAAATTCTGTAAGAAATGAACTTTCGAACTGCATTGTCTCTGAGTATATGATAAAGCATATATGAGTTTGAGCAAACATCAAGTATGTAAAAGGAATTTTTTACTTCCACAATAATGCATTTGATTAAAAGCTTTATATACCTTAAATGCTTCTATTATGATTTACTCATCTGAAATTTCATTTACATATATAATATTACATTTAGCAAAATAACACAAGCCTAGCTTCCCCTCAATGATTTGAGAAGAAGAAATCTTAAACACAAAGTAAAATGAACCACTTGTAACACCAAGAATTATACATTTCAATATAAGATCAGATTTTTTCATAATGAGTCAAATTTGAACCAAAATAAGTCCCTTGTGGAAAAATGAAGTATAGTCAGTGGTAATAGCAGAAAGCTGGAGAAACAGAAGTCCGGATGCTTCCCATTTTGGGTATGATCACTAAAGGGTTCTTAGACTTTGGATCTTATTCACTGTTTTTGGCTATTTCTTTCCCTGTACCAGTCAGTCACTCCATCCAAATATCTCTTTAGCATTGAATATCTGAACAATTAACATTGCACCACTTCACTTCCTCCTCACCCCAAGTCTTTATTAAAATGGGGTGGAAAGCAATGGAAGTATCTGAGAGGAATTTGCCTGTCACCACATTGCAGTGATAGACAGTTACAAATGGTGGCAGGGATGTGAGTTGCTTTGTAATAAAGAATCTGTCTCTTGCAAGGTAGATAGAATGACACACGTTCTATCTCCAGCCTGAACTGTCGACACTGAAATGTAAAAGCTTGTGGGCATGTGTGGAAGGACATTTAGAATTCTTAAATAGGTGTAGTTCTTCCCATGGGGAAATTTGAACAGATACACAGTTAGTAACTAATTTAGATGACTTAACTTATGTCAGTTGTGCTTTTCAAGAAGAAACAAAAACAATTAAGAATTTTGTGTATTAAGGTGTATGTACCACATCATTTTTCCAGAAGCGGTACTGTGAAACACTAAACTTATAAAAGCAATTTCATGGTCTGATATAATCCTACATAAATCATTCTATATTTTTAATTTTTCATATTCAAGATTATAAAGCATTTTTAAGTATATATTTTCTATGGTCTTAGAAAATAGTGCAGCACATGCCAGAGTTTGAAAAGGGGATTGAACAAATCACCTAGATATATATATTCTACAAATGGTCATGTCATCATATCTAGAAATCTAGGATCTTGGAAAAGTTACCTTACTTTTCTAGGCCTGATTTATCTTCTATAAAAATAAGAGTATCAGGTGTATTTTGTACAGAAATTCTATGTAATTTTTCTTCAGATTTTTCAAAATAGGGTAGACATTACTATCCTATTGAATCCATTTCATTATTTTACCTGATCAGAACAGAATGCTGAATAAATTTAAGATGGTCAAATGTCACTAGCAAGTATCAGCCTTATCTTGATTTGCAGACATTTGAGTGAAGTCTATAGTAACCTATCTACCATTTGGCAGAACAAGTAACAGCCAACAGACAGTGGCCCTTATTCTGAATTGACATATTTCACAACTGAAACTACAAGATGCTAAATTTCACATAAGTAGCAATTTTTTTTAATGTAAACTAGTCCCATGTAATATTTGGGACCCAGCAATATTTTAAAGTATTCATCATTTGTCTTAAATTCAAAGTTAATTGTTCATACAATATTTTCTCTGACTATCTGACACTTTCTAAAGGAAAGCATTAGATAGTTCAGGCAATATTAAGGTACATATTCCTTCCCCCTCACCTTTAAATCTACGTGAGTACCCTAAACATTAAACTTCTAACACTATCCACTAAAGACTCAGACACTGAAACGTCTTCACTGTGTACTACATCCTTTCTCCAGCATACTAGTTTTCAGAAAAGGACTTAATGCCTCCCTATGCCTTAACTGTCTTGAAAGATTTGTTTGTTTCTCTTCAGTCAGTCCTATTTGCATAAGTATTAGTCATGGTCCTGCCCCTTGTCTGTTACAAATTCTTCTACCTGATTTCTCCTTTGCCCAACACAATGTTATTCTTGTGGTGCAGTTCTGCATTTTAGCCTCTGGAACAGATCACTCATTCCTGACTTCTTACCATATAGCTTAAACATAACTTAATTCTGGCCATCCATTCTAGAATTTAGATCACATCCCTGGCCTAGGAAGTCTACATAGGGTTTTCCTCCTGCCACATTGTACTACCAACACTTCAGAAGCCTCCAAATATTATTCCTCACTCTTATTTTGGTGCCCTGACTCTCTGTTTTCTGCAGACTAATGCCATAAAGTGTGTGGTGCAGAATAAGAATTAATCTAGAACTTTTATATTTGTAAAACAGTCCTCATTTCATAGTTAGCTAGCACTGTCCTCCCATATTGTAATCACCAGTCACTTCTATTAAAATTTAAGTAAATTAAATTAAAAATTTAATTTCTGTCATGCATTTTAAGAGCTTAGTCATTACATTGACCTCATGACTATTATTATCAATATAGATTCATTTCCACTGTCATGGGATGAGGCAGTGGTCTGGGACAATTCACAAGCATTACATTTATCCTGCACTTATTTTCTGTTACTTTTAAATTATAATATATTATTAAATAATTAAGCGATTTATTATAATGCAGAATCAATAGAGCCATGAGATTATTTTCCTGCAACTAGAGGAGCCCATGGGAACACATAGTGACAACAAAGTGTGTTGCTCTTGTCCAGTGCATTATGTATTCTCATTTTGGTTGCTGTCACTGAAAAATAAAACTTCTCCACAAAGAATATTAGAAATGGAAGTAGGTGGGGGATTTTGTAGTGCTTTTGAGATAATCTCAGGGTGTTTCACTTTGATTTGAATTCAGAACATATGGAGATTTAATGCTATGTCAAGCACACTTTTAAGACCACTATCACTTGGGATATTAAGCAATAGAATCCCTCCTAGTACAGACAAAGTCAACTCACCTGTAGTGTTCAGAAATTCATTCTCCCCCAGATCAGGGATCTTCTTGTTTGGGAAGTAATGCTCAAAACTCCTTTGAAAGCTGATATAAGTAATCAAACAAGAGAAAGAAAGCCCTATTTATCTCTTTCAAACTCCCTAGTAATGTTTTAAACATGCTCAAAGTCCCAGTTTTCTGACATCATCCTCATAATCCAGTATGACTTTGAATGCAGCCACTTTACCTGCTGAATTAAATATAGTTGTTGTTCTCCCCAAAAGTCACAGATTCAGATCATTAAGCAGTTCTGCAACTCATTCTCATCACTGAAATGTGTTGCGAATGTTTCATTTTTTCAAAGAAATCTCTGAAGTGTTTTTCATAGTTCCAAAACTCAGGAGACCTACCTCATGTCTATAACAGGAGGTGGTACATGCTCTGAACTCATCTTCTTCTCAGAGTGCTTGAACAGACTTGAGGGAATAACATATATTTTAACATGATTGATGTTATGATCTGTGCCCAGCTGTACCCACAAAGCCTCATGCAGTCATGGGGTAGATTTCTAAAGTTTGCCATTAACTCATGATCCACTAGGATTATGGGTGTGAGTGCTACTGGGATTATAGATGTGAGTACTACACTCAGTCTGGGGCAGAGAGCCTGAATGCAAGTTAAGGGAGACAGACTTGTTCTCTGTAGCCATTGTTGCTGCTGTTCCTGTCATTTTGCTCTTGCTCTCTTGCTCTTTACCACTACCATGAGTGGTTTCTCTCTGCCCTGTGCCACTCTGCCCTGGAGCTAGCTGAGTATGGACTGAAACCTCCACTAACTGTAAGCTAAAAAATCCTTTCCTTCCTTCATTTTGGGTGTCAGGTGTTTTGTCCCAGCAATGAGAGAAGAGTAACTTAGACAGTTGATAATTTTAGTCACATCCTAAAAAATTATTAAATTTAGGTGACATTTTTCAGCTGGCCAGCATTTCTCTATGGATGATGCAGTGCATAAATTCACATGGAGAAGTGCATTCTTTAACATTAATATTGAAATCAGAAAGATGTCCATTCATGAAAGCGCTCCAACTCATACTGACACAAAATTATAATTAAGTTAGTCTTGTGTTGTTGCGGTGATCTCAGTGAGGAAAGCACCCATGAAAGAGAGATTGAAGTTATAGAACAAGAAGATTTCTGTTGTGGGTTGAAAGTCAACATCCTGACATTGGGTCGGGACTCTCAAATTGTCATTCCACTTTGGACTTTACCTCCAAGCTATATACTTTTCAGGTTTTCATAGTTACCACATTACCTCATTACCTTAGTTTCAGGAATTTTACAAGAATGCCACACAATTGTCATAAGGTTTACATATCTTAAATACTATTGACCATTTGCCAGTCCTAGGGCAGTGTGGTTTTTTTGTTTTCCCTATTCCCCAAGTTGCTCTATTTGTTCCTATTTTATGACTCCTGTTTTCTCCAACTGAGTTTATCTACATGAGAGGGCATGAGGGAATGAGTTTATCTATAGTTCAAGTGGACTTAAGTGACCCTTCTTTATAATAGAGTCTTTTTTGCCCCATCAGTATGTAATCATTCAAGAGTTTGAATAGTTTTGCAACTGTGGTGTTGGTTGACAACAAAAGTGCACATAAAATATCCTTATGCACAACCCCATGAAAAGCATATCACATATAACAAACACTGTTGACTTGTCAACATCAATAAATTTATCATTCTGTACTATCTACAATAGTGACTCCTTAATCGTAACAATTATGTCTCAGGATCTTCCACTATCAAATTAATTTGTCTAGCTACAGTTATAGATAAGAGCAATATGTGTCACCTTTTGAACTGCACCCTCTCTTAACAGTTCACAAAATATGAACTTAGTGTCTTGCAGAGAAAACTCCTCACCAACATTAAAGCTCTTCTTAGGTCCAGAATCACTACACAGTTAATCACTACAAATGATGTTTTTAGTGCAGACATGTTTGATAAAGTAGTGGGCTTCAATAATTGCTTCTGCTCTTCATGTTCACACTTTTGTTTTGAAAAGTCCCAAAGGGTTGTCTTTGGATGCAGGATTGTTTGTCTCTATCCATCAAAGCAGTTTTCAGTGTTTCATGGCTTAGTTGGATAGATGGGGTTGACACATACTAATGTTGATCAGCTTTTGGAATAAACTTATAATTTAAATTGGATTGTTAAAAAGCTTAACATCCACCTTCTGATTTTCATCAGCAAGTTTATCTTCTCAATAATCCCTCAGCTAGCTCCTCCTAGCTATTCTTAGTCAACACTAGGTACTCAACATACCTGAAATTTTATTATATTCATTTGCATTTAACACCATCTAGAATAATCTTTTTATATATTTTCCCTCATGAAAGAATTGGAGGCTTTTGCAGTTATTTTTATAATAATATCCCAAAAACCAAGTAGCAAGTAACATTAAAGCTTTTATTGACTTCCTCACACTCTTCTAACTCTTCTAAATTTCCTCACCTTGCATTGCGCCAACATATCCAATATTTGCTAAGTTATTTCATATATTCTATAATAGTATGAAAGATGAAAAACAATCAAAATCTCATGGAACTTTCTAAGCACATATATTTTTAATATATTCTATATTGTCTAATTTATGCAATAGATACAAGATTTATAATTAGGACATATTAAAGTAGAAAACTTGAGGATTTGGTATTTTACTCCTTACTATAATTTAATTTTTCTCTTTTGTTTTTATCTAAAAAGAAGTCACTAAAATAATATTTAAATTAATTTGTGAGAATTTTTACTAATAAATGTAAATAAAATATAGAATTATACAACTTTTATCTAATAAATACATAGCTTTGATAGTTAGCTGTGGTGTCTGTGTGAGTGAGAATAACCTAACTAATTATGTTAGCACAATTCTGGGTATGTCTGTATGAGTGAGTTACTGAAGAAGTTAGTCCCACCCAGGATATGGTTGGCACCAACCAGTAGGTTTGTTGGCTGGATAGAATGAAAAGGAGAAGAAGAAAGAAGTCTTGCTTCTGTTTCTTCAAAGGAGCTCAAGCCTTTGGCATCGCCATTGGACACCCGTCTCTACCTTCTAGCCCAGTCTCTTTAGCCTTCCAGTATAGACCCTCTGCCTTCCTGTATTTCATTCACATGGGATTGCAGTGAACTCCAGTCTTTGCTTTTTACTTAGTGTCCTAGCTCTCCAGGGTACATATGGCTCCTTTGTGGTCTTCCACATGTGACTTTAGGAGGATATTGCAAACTTACCTTGATAATCTTTTATGATATATAAAGTTTCCTTTCATGAACTCCAACTTATATAATAACTAATAAATAAAATCTAGCTAAGTAGAATCCTTGGGCTGGGATTAGAGCTCAGCAGCACAGGGCCTGCCTGGCAATCATGGAGTCCTGACTTCAATTCTCAGTACATATACAAAAAAGAAGATTCCTTAAACAGAGAGATTTGGGGGAAAATGACTGAAGTATGGGATATAAAGTAAAACTTACTCTTTTAGGAGTTCATTGAATAATGCAAGTTTAACACAAATATATTATGTTTAGTATTTAAAGATTTGTGCATGAATCCTGTCTATGCAACATCTACAACCAAAACCAGATAATTAAAATATAATAGTTGCTCCACACACATTAATTTAACTCCATTTTTTTTCTCCTCGTCGAAATAATGAATGATTACTCTGGCAGCATTTGACTGATTATCAATAGAGTATGGATGTTCTTTTAAAGCAGACAGTTGACTATCAGTCAAAAGTCATTATATTTTCAAATTTTGAATCTCTTTCACATACTAAATATGTGGTATTTTATGGTATATATGGTATATATGGTATTTTACTTGAGGAAGATGAACTATTGTATCATCATAAAACTATTCCTTAGAAAATTTAGTACATTTCCTCAATATCTGCCTATTCAACATGCAACTTTTTAAACATTTCTTCTTTCTTTCCACCTTTGTTCAGGGATTCAGTTTACTATGAAAATTGATTGCATTCAACATGCAGAATGATTCCAATATAAACAGTTGTGTTAACACTGAACAGTCTTTCTATAAATTAGAATTCTGGTATCTGAAAAAGAGACAGAGTATAAAAATACTTTTGTATAAAATGTAACAAAGCTGAAAATTAAAAGCTTAAAAAACACTAGCTATCCTCTAGTATCTAAGAGAAAGAGTGACTATGACACTACGTTGAAATTCTTTTTAAAAAATATCACTTCTCATTTAGTACAATCTGGCAGCAGAATCACATACTTCAGTGCAACAAAACGTCACATTTTTCATAGACCAAGAAAAAAATAAAATATTTATTACCAGTTCCCCAATCAGTTTTTTAATCGGTTTTTGATGTATGAATTGTGGTGTCAGAATTTGTGCTAGTACCTGATAGTCTAAAACACCACAGACTTGGCAACCTCATTTCCTCAAATGCAGTGTGGAGGTCAGCTCTGTGTAGATAATGAATTTTAAAGGTTGAGCAAAGAGCCATGTTCAGCAGCATCTCTTTACAGGGACCCACTCCACTGCAGCAGTGTGGCACAGGACACTGATGGTTCTGACCAGCCTTGATGGTCCAGGACCACTACCAAGAAAGAGGGACAAGTTGGTGCTATTAGATTTCCATATAAGTAAGGCTATTTTGTAATTCTTTTTCAAAGACAAGACAGATCTGATTATAGCAACAGGCTGCCTATCTATAAGAGAAGTTAATATGCAGAGGGAAATTGCTATCCTTTTGTTGGAGCCCTGCTATAAACAGGGACTGCTGATTTTTTTCCATACAAGTTTGGAGACAAGATTGTCAATGGCTGTCAGAACAGATCAAACTGATTTTTGTTTAGAGAATTCAGTATATTTCTCTTATTAGTAAAGTGTTTATAAAGAAGAAAACCACCAAAATCCATTCAGTCAATCCCTGAATAGAATGTAAAACAGTACTTCAAAACTAAGAGCTGCCTATTGATGCTGGTTGAAGCTTCCTGATGTGAATGAAAGACCTGGTCCATTGTCAAAAAGTTTCACACCTTCTCACCACCAATGGTTTAGGACTACTACCTTGGGGGAAAATAAACTGTCATACTTTTGGGTTATGATTTGGAGAAAGCAAGATAATTAGATACAGATAACTTTGAGGTATGCATGAGACAGGTAAGCCAAGGAAAGACTCAATAAGAATGAGCTATGTTTTATGATTACAAAAGCATATTGGAATGCAAAAGAATGGTAGAATATCAAATGTACACACAACTTGGAAACTAAACTAGGAAAGAGGAATAAATAATGAGAATTTATAAATTGTCAATGCAATATCCAGGAGGAATGGTTCTCTTACCAGAGTCAATTGGTGCTGATTCACTGGGCAGAAAAAAACCTTTTAGTGTGGAGTTTTAAACACTAGATGTGTTAGTTTTTCACAGGCTCATCCTTAAAGCACAAGTCATTTGATTAAAATCAATAAAAAGCTGTCTTCCCAAAATGTTTACCATCTAGCAACTTTAGGAAATTCTGTAGAATATATAATCCAACTACTGATGGGTAATTTACGGTATTATATTATGGCCTCAAAAAGAATTTCTGACTCAGGAGCCTGGTTCTCAACAGGAATTGCTCCATAGGAAATGCTCAAACTTACTTAAGCATTATGAATGTCAAGCTGCCTAATATCAAGCAATCATTACCATTCTGTGAAAAGAGTATATGTGATATATGTTAGAGATGAATTTATTTATTTATTTTTTTTTTTTTTGCAGAACTGGGGATTGAACTCAGGCCCTTGTGCTTGCCAGGCAAGCACTTATTCTACTGAGCCATCTCCTCGGCCCTTGAAAATATTTTTTATCAAGTAATTACTTTTCCATGATTGTATACTCACTTGATGCCTATATGATCATACTTTTAAGATTTGGTGTTTGGGAGGGGCCTTGTTACAGATCAAACATTTCCCGAGCATTTTCACTGAACCATGTCCCCAGCCTTATCCTACTGCTTTTGTTATTTTAGCTTGGAGATAGGGTCTTGTTAAGTTCCTATGTTGCCCAGGTTGGACTGAATTTATCTTCTTGCCTCAATTTCCCAGAATATTGGCATTACAGATTTGTGCCAACAGGCTCAGCTGCTTCTTTTTATCTGCACAGTCATGATAATGCTGAAGGCCTGATCCAAATTTTAGGCTGGGTGCCTGTGCTACTCTGTGCAAGTCCTCCCTGCCGCCAGAAAAGTTGCTAGAGTGGACTCTGGAAGGAACAATTGAGATCCCGAAACAGAGTTCTTTATTTATTTTCAGATTCCTGTTTCCAAACAATCTTTCCTTGGTACCTTAGGAAAACTTAGTTATATTTCAAAGGGAATAAAAAGAGAGGGAGGAATTTCACTCACCCTAATAGTGAAAATGCATATGTGCACATATGCTGCCTAGTAAGGTCTTATTTATAAGGTAGATGGAAAGAGGCAAGAAAAGCAATAAAAGATACAAATTGCCTGATTTCAATCTCTACCCTTAATGGTGTGTCCTAGGACAATATTCCTAATGACAGATATCAACCCTCAAGTAATGAGCTGTACCACAAGTAATGTCACCTAATACTGAAAATGTGAGAGGGTATGAATTACACCTTCTAGTCCTGAATTTGGAACACATTTTTAGGGGGCTAAATGGGAAGTACTATAGGGTTTGTGGGTGGGCAAGGTAAAATTAAACATATTATGTATTTTATTGTGATTGAAAATATAAATATGTAAATTCTAAATTCTTTTTTTAATTCATGAATGATTGGGAAAAAATGGACTATCATCGTGCAATCCTGTTAATCCTGGTTTTGGGTGAGGTTCTGGAATCTATCTATTCATCTATAAAATTAAGATGATAATAATGCAGCTCTTCCTGATTAAATAGATGTGTAGATGACTTAGCCTGGTAAAGGTACTTGAACACTGCCTGACAGTGAGTATTTAATAGATGTCATCATTTTTAAACAGAGTAGTTTGCAGTTGTCAAAAAAAATTAACACACTCTGTCATGTACTTTGATAGGCTTTTAGATAATAAAGTCAGTGTAGATTTGTGTTCAGTGCTCCAGAAGACCCTCATATGAAGAATATATTAGCTTAATGTATCTCCAACAGCAGTAAGTCACAGATCTAGTGAATTAGGCTAACTAGGTTCTCAGGATAATCTTTTACTGGTTCTTATGCTTGCATAATATTGAATTATTTTGTATTTCAGTTTGCCCGCCCACAAAACTGAGAGCAATACTTTATAATTCAGGAAATGAATAGGTAAAATAAAATACAGTAAGTACAACAGTTTTTTGGCAAGAATTGCTAGGTGCTATAAAATTTAATGTCACTTTAATATTTCTCTGTTTACCCAAGGAGAACTACTGAATTTTACATTTGATTCCATTAAAAAAATTCCTAGGAGAGAAATCATCCATGGTTTTATTGAGGGCAACCCTGAGCTAGGGAATTGTCTTCAGAAAAGGAAATAGCGCTAGAAAACCTCAATGTGATGTTAGTTTGCTTGGAACTTTTAGGTTCTAAATACTAAATTCCAGTTAGATATTTATGTCTCTTTTACACTAAAATCTCTTTAAAACAAGCAAAAAAATGTTAGGAAAGATCTTGTAACATCACAAGCAAACTCCTAATGATATTCATGGCTTTAAAATTTTGGAAATTTCTCAAGGACAGAGAACAGGTAAAACAAGATTGACAGAAAAAAAAATAAGCAAACAAATAAACAATAAATAGACCTAAAACTCAGAGCTCAGATTAAGTACTTGCGACTTTCCATGCTTGTAGATCATATACTCCTTGGGCAGCCATCAAAAACCAACATGCACCAATATAATTGAAACGTCTGGCTTTGATGGGCTCCCTCTGCCACTCTGCAGACATCTTGGACGTGTGATGATCTGACTGACAACCTGAGAACAGATGCCTAGAAGCTGGGGACAGTCTGGCCCAGGAGCTTCCAAGCATGTACAAACATTGAAAGACTGAACCTAAAGGAGAAGGACTTCTCCCTCTAATGAAAGCAGAAACTTTGCTCTGTGCAGTAGAAGTGCAATTGTAGCAGAAGGATCTCAGCCAGGTGCCTACATCTATGCTAGACCACGTAACAGTTAGGAGACTTCCTTGAAAACTACAAGAAAACTTGCACTATGTTCAGATTAATAGAGACTAAAGCCAAGAATAAAATCCTTTCAGATTTCCTTAGATCATGGTTTTATTTTTAGATGTTTTAAAAGTATAAGAATGGAATGTGGATGGAGAAGACAGATAACTCACTTGAATTATTTATTACTATATCATCCGTCTGTATCATCAGGAGTTGATGGCATCTAAGAAATCATGTAGAAAACCATCTGCTAAAATATGTTATTCATATTTTTAATCTTTATATCAATCAAAAAAGATTTTTAATTAATCCAACTGCACAAATATAGTCAAATAATTATAATTTTTTGGAAATAAGGAGTATAGCAATCACTTTTCAATAAAATCAATGTTCTGTCATGCTTCAAGGTTCTATATGGTTAGATTTTTGGACTTATGTGTAAACATAAGAATTATATAATTCTTTATGACTATTTTTAAAATATATTCTAATTTTTAATGTTTTTCATCATATTCTGTGGGGACTTAGAGTTCAACATATTAATACTTGATGAAAAATACCTGTTCCATGTTATGCCTAAAATGTTTGATATTCAGACAGATAGCGAGCATAAGCTTAACAGCCTAGGTTGTATGGTAATAACAATAAGCTTCTCTTCTGGAGGGTTAACAACCTAAGTTTGCAGACCAAAATTAGAGAAAAAGGAGGGCCGCAAGGAAAGCCAACATTTTGGCCCTAGCCTTCCAAGGTCAATTAAGACTCAGGACATATGAGAACTTCTACTCTAATGTCATGTAACTCGGTAGTGTCCCAAATTTTCCGATCAAGGAGATTATGGGGCCAAAGAGGAAAGTGATCAAAGATGTAGAGTGTGCCTAAGGAAAATCACATGGAGAGAAAAACATTCTCTCAGGCTTTCACAGAGAGCACATTGGCCAAGCAATGGCTGTGACTCATCCACATGGCTGACACTGACAAAGTATCTACAATCTGAGCTACAGGATCTCAGGATAAATCCTGAGGGGTTTTCACTGATCTTATCAGACCCAAAACCTACAACTCTTGTTGAATAGGTCCTGCTTTACCTTGGTCTTAACCATCCAGCAGAAAAGTATAAAAACAAAGTATAAGAAGTAAAGCCATGCTGTTATGTTGAGCTGTAGGGAACTCAGGTCAACAATTTCTGACATTGCCAGTGAAGCGGAAGACCCAATACTATTGTGGATTACTGGACTCTTTTAGAATATTTTGCTGAGTTAACACACCTATAATATTCAAATAAAGGAACTAAACAAAAAAGGGAATACAGATGAATGTCCATTTTGCATGTGTGTATTCAAAATGGTTAGGATAGATATATAGTTACATTCTCTTAATGAATAGAGTGATTTGTTCTAATGGTGTTTGTAAATAGGATATCATATCCTCATCCTGTACAGCAATTAAACACTAGGAATAATGTATGTAATGTGTGAATTATTGAAACTGTCCTACCAATTTGATTTGAAACTGTCTCATTGCTATGTGTTTCTCAATAAAATTATGAAAAAAAAATCAGTTTCCCCAGAAAATTCTTTGAGAAACAAATGCTTTTTGCTTATCAAGAAAAAGCAGAATAATTTTAAGGAAGAATCAGAAATTACTAGAAAATGATTTTTATCATGAGTAAAAACTTATTCAGATCCCACTAAAGAGTTAAGTGGAGACTGGAAGCTGAGAATAGCACATGTCACCCCATTCACACCTCCATTTTGCCATTTTCAGAGGAAGTAATTTTCTTCTACCATACATCAGATTTCTGTTTTCATCCATTTGCCAGAGTTAAATACTTCTGTGTAGCCAGATAAACTTATCAATAGGGTACACGCAGAAAATTTTTTTCCTCTTTTCTCTTGTTATCTTTCCTATTGTTATCCTCTTTCCTATTGTTATCTTAATCTTTTGTTGTCTTCATTTCTATTTGAAAGGAATTTTCTAGCATAGTAAACAGATGTAATGGTATAAAATGTTACCTTTTTGTGACAGCATTTCTTGTGTTCTTTTGATGCTCTACTGAATACCAAAGAATGTGAACACTAAGACTAGGACTTGTATCAAGTTCCATAGACCTGATATAAAAGTCCGTTTTTGAGCTGAGCACAAGCATAAGATAAAGCACAACTGTGGTGGGAGAGGATGTCAAATAAGAGGAGACAAAGTGGCCCGGACTGTGAAATTCTGAATGCCACAATTATTTTTGACTCTGCTAAGATTTGGGTTTTGATGGTGATGGACGAGGCTCTATTCATCTTCAAATTGTAGTCATAATGAGAAGTTTGCACGAACACAGCTCAGTTTGATTTCCAAAGTGGCTGTATTTTTCCACAAACTGTATCACTAGTGTACAGTTAGGATTAAATCAATCCAGTAGCATTTATCTTGTAAGTATTTGATAACCCTTGACTCTTTTTTCCTTTTTATTTTGGTACATTCAAGATTCACTCAAAATGAATGGTCTTCTGTATGGTAAAGTAGACTTAGTTTCATGAGAGGAAAACAATTTAGTATTGCAAGCAGGCTTTCTTATTTTCAGAAAATGGTATGTATATGAAACAAATGTTGTTATTGTTACATTGTCTTGGCGTTTTTTTGCTCATAGTAATATTTACTAAATAAGAACTTGGGTATTATACTAACTTGGGTTTTACTAAAAAAGAACTTGGGTATTATACTAATCTGTACAATAGAAAACACTGAAAGATAAAATGAAATCACCCATAATCTTTCCACTCAAAAAATAATTATTACTAAATGAGCTTTTAATTTTTTGTTGATATTTAATATAGAGATGTAGTATATAGTTATGAAATTAAATTTTAAATCCATGGCCATAGCCATAGTTTTAAATTCATAATTTCACATAAATTATTATATCATGATTTTTTTCTTATGCATAAACTTTGCTGAAATTACGTGATGATTTAAAGTATTCTATGTACATGTACTGTCACTTAATAAGCTAGACCTCTATTACAAAATTCTTATTTTCATTATAAACAGCACTACAGAGAATGCCCTTCATTTCACTCATCTTAAGTAAACAGGGTTCATTTTTTAAACTGCTCTAGTCATGCCCCCAAGTAACTAGCCTGCTGGCATTGCCACCTCTTAGCAACAACATGTTAAATTAAAATTGGGCAAAGAGACTATTGCATAGTTCTTTTTGAACTGAAAGATAGTATTGCACAGGGTTAGAATTGCAAAGTTGACAAACTGATATAATGCATTTCAATTGAACCTATGAAAATAAATTGATATTCTGTTAAGTAAGGTCCTATAGTGTTAATTAGCACTGAAGACAACAATGAAGAATGCAGAAGTGCAATTGTAACGGATACTGTGCTTGAGAGTTTGCTTTAATCATGAAAAATCAAGTTATTTTATGACAGTTGTCATACACTGTCTACAAAGTCCTTTAAGAATTTTATCATACTGGGCTGCTGTGATAAAGTACCATATACGATTTTAGTCTCTACTTAACATAAAAAAGCAGTTCAAGGTCAATGCTTTACTGTTTGTCTTTATTATAGCAAATCACCTTAGTCAATCAAGAGAACATTTGTCTTATCTCATGACAACTGTTTCTCCCTGACCAAACTTGACTCAGACTCTTTTGAGTTTCTTTTTTATAGGCCTTGATTTTGGTTTATATCCCTGGTTTACTTAATCAAGTGTTAGCAAGATACCTACTGAGTCAGTTTAGCAAAACTTCCCCACTGTTGTTACCTGATTGTTCTTGATGTCTGATCAAATATTTTATTCCTGTCCCTTAACATCTTGCCACTATGGAACATCCTCATTAAAAAAGCTCCTGGCCTTGATGTTTCTACTTAGAAATTTTCCATCCATTGATCTCCACTCTGGTCCTTGCAAATTCCCGGTTTAGAGTTGAATTTCATCTTTTTGTTGTACTGCAAAATTCCACTGCCTTGTCCACTCCCATTTCAATCCAGGGGAATTCTGAGTGCCTATGCAAACAATAGCAAGACCCACATTTTCCCATGTAGCTTTCTTATTCCTTTGATGGTTCCAGATGTATCTCAACTACTTCCCTTTCTATCAACATTTTAATTGGCACAAATGGGGCCTAGGAGATAGCTCAGTGGAATAAGTGTTTGCCTGGCAAGTGCAAGGTCCTAAGTTCTATCCCTGGTACAAAAGACAAAAAAATCTAGCTAATTGGTACAAATGATGTGTATATTTTTTCCTCAGACATGTTAAATATTTATCAACAAGTACAAATGAGTTCATAAGAAAAAATATGCTTTTTTATGTGTGGTACCAGGGATCTAACTCAGGATCTTGTACATGCCAGGCAAGCACTTTAAAAATATGTTTTAAGACAAAATTATATATAGATATAGATATAGATATAGATATAGATATAGATATAGATATAGATAATTCTTCATGGATAGAATATAAATATAGCCCACAGTATGCAATACATAAATATATTATTTAGTTCTATACAACTATTGTATTCTCATAGGATGTTTTGGTTGGTTTTTGCTAGACTCTTGAATTGATAGTCAATTTATTAATGTTATTGAGAATCAAGTAGCACTCCAACCTAATGTTGAATGATATTTTGATTTATAGCAATGAGTAATATGAAAGTGAGACAAAGAAGGCCTGTCTTAGTGCCGCTTCTCATTACTGAGACACAAACCCCACATGCTCATGTTAAAGGAGAAAAGCTTATTTCAGCTCATAGTTTATAGAATTTTCACTCCATAGTCAACTGACACCAGGCAGGTAGAGCGGCACTGCAGAGGATACAGTCCATGGCAGATCTGACAGGAGGAGGCACAAAACAGTGAACTTCCATCCCCCTTTTTTCTCCTCAGGCTACATGCCTATTCATTGGTGCCACTTACTGGCAGATTGGCCCTCCTATTATTAATACCAAGATTATGTGAATGAATCAGTGCACTGGCTAACTTATCACACATCCTGAATCCATATTCATGTACCTAGATCCAGCTACCTTCACAAAACCTTCACCTAGGACTGTCTGAGGCTTTGGGGGCACATACAGATACAAGTCATAACAATATGCTAAGACTTCATTTGTTTATGGTTTTGCTAAAAAAAGATAATGGATTTCAAATGTATGATATTTATTTAGTTTTCAGTGCTATAAGTGTACTACATTTAAAACACATTTTAAAGAGTTTAGCATCACTTTTGTAGTTTAGATTAGATCCCAGCAAACTTTGACCAGGGAGGAAAGGTGGGTGTTCTATCTTAGTAAAATTTTCTTCATATGCAGGTACAAAATTTTCTGACCTAGACATTCAGTGAAATAATAAATCAAACCTTGATGTATATCAGTCACAGATTTCCATGATGTGATGAGCTCACAAACTAGTCAATCTCTAGCTACCAACTTGCGTGATAACACACTACCATATATTTTTGTCAACAGTATGTAATAGAGATAAATAACTTTAACTCAGTATCTTAGGAATGTGTTGTAAAATAATTAGGAAATGATAAGTTTGTAATATTTGTTTTATTCATTTTAACATAGTGTGCCTAGTTATAAGCTTATATAAGTTAATGTTCAGCACTGACTTGTTTAAAAGTCAGCTTCATGATTCCTGAATTTGGAAGCCAGCTCCAGAGACATGAGGGGTATCAGCCCCAGGACAGTTCTGAATTTCTTGTTTCCTCACTTTGCAGCTTCTCCTCTCAACCATTGTTCCTCAACCGCAGCTCTCACTTTGAAAGTTTAGTTGAAAAGGACAGGTTTCTGTCATACTAAATAAGAAAATAAGGTCTCTTCATCTCTCTCTTCTATTCTGTATTTTTTGCATTAAATTAAATAAAGAGAAAAAAGTAAGTGGTAGATTTTAAAATAAGAGTTAAAAATCACTCTAAATTATAAAGAAAAATAACTCAGCCCAAGAGGAATTTATTCTGAAGGATGCAGCCTAAAATTAGCAGACTAAGATGAAAGACAGAAAAATAAATGTCAAAATTTCCCTATGTGGGTGGACAGGAATATCTAGAGTGCAAGTTGAGTCCAGGTGAGGAGTTAGGCAAAAGAAAGAAAATGGATTGGAATATAAAATAAGTCTGTCAAGAAAATGGCTGTAAAAAAAGTCATAGTTGTAGCACGACTTAGGTCTTTTTTGCAACATGGAAAAAGGCAACTCAAATGGTAAATAAATGCTCTTATTTTCCATTATTTAATCAAAGGAATTATTATAATTGTGAAGGGTGGAAGTGGCAATTGTTAATTTTCACTTTCTTACTTATGGAGATATAGCATTTAGAAAAAGCCAAAGTTGATCACTTGAAGCTCTAATTATGTTTAGTGTCTGCCTTCATCTCTCCTAATTTAATAGGGTTCCCCACAGGTTCTGCAAAAAATTGTATTTTCTGGAGTGCATTGTGGAGGATCTTACATTTGTGAGCTATTGTATGTCTTCCAGGAGAAAGATATTCTAAGAATAAATAAATGTGGGCAATACTGAAAGCTATATCTTTTTTCCCTTTATACTCATGCAATAGCCAATATTCTGTGGTATCTAGAATTTTAAGTCTTTTTCTCCAGAATACATATTAGCAAATACTGCAACAGACTCCTTAACTAAGGTAATCTATAGAGCTGATTTCATCTGACATTTTAGAACCTCAGGAAAAGATTTATTTCTATAAGATGTATTCTTCTAGCTGGTTATATAGTCCCACTTTCTTGAATGGAACACATTGTTTCATTTCAAAATAGGTGTTTTATAAATTTATATCTCAGTAGAGAGTTATATTTGAGGCAATATAAAATAATGGAATACTAACTATAAGCTAAGGATAGACAACACATTAGCCATAACATGCAGAGCTCAATATTTGAGTCAGTAATCATTAGAATTGACTGATATCTGAACCTAACTCAGCAACATCATCCTCAAATATGAAGGGTGACTCCATCAAGCAAAATGTTACCTAAGTTGTCTCTCCTAGATATCTTTAAAGTTGAGATATGATCCCTCAGTATTGTAACCTAAATTTAACACTGAACTTCTTATTTAATATACATGCCTGACAGGACCTTTGATGTGTAAATTTCTCACACTCTCTTTGAGAATCATTATAAATGATCATGCCAGAACAACCCTTCTGCAGGCATACGTACCTGTCTGGTCCTAGAACACTTCTCTGAGATAGGTTCAAGAATTCAGAACATATGGTGTTTGCCACAAACAAATATATCACCATTTAAATACGAGACTTAGTCTTGAATTAAGAACATCAGGAAGTCTGTTCCAAAGAGAGTAATGGAAAGGATAACTCTATGAATTTATAGACAGTGGTCATAGTGAAAGTAGCTGAGAGGACATCAATATGTATAAATGCTAACCAATTCAAGTGCTTATACTGAGGTTTTCCCCCAGTGATCATGGTCTTAAATTAATGGAAGTGATTCTGTCTTTGAAAATATGCAAGGGTTACTTTCATAATTCCTGTGGATCCCATGAGAATTAAAAGAGAAAGACAGCCATATCACCTCATTAAGAGTATGCTAAGAGCAGTGATCTGGCAGGAAGTTATCTCTTGTCTTAAATAAAAGTTTTTCAATTTCAAAATGGTTGAAGAAACATTAAATATGCTAAGCATTGAAGACATGATTTAAAATCCCTATTTTCTTTAGAAAATTTTAAAAAATAATAATCTATAAAAGATACCCATGAAATGAATGGATAACATTAATTTATACTTATGATTTTTATAACAGATCTCAAAATAATTAATTGGTTTAATCATCACAAAATCCTATGAGTCCATCAGCTTATAAAGACAAAGAATGAACAATGCATAAAAGGATCAATCTTGCTCAAGGCACACAGCTAATGGTTGATAAAGCAGAATTAGACCCTAAATTCTCCCTAAACAGTTTTAACGATCTTTTTGCAATCTCCTTTGTGCTGTACTTTATGAGACCAAAGTTTAACATACTAATTTAAACCATGAAAGAAGTTTTCTAAGCAAAAGAAGATTAAAAATAGAAAAGTTAAGACAGAGGGAAAAATGCAGGCAAAGAAAGCCCTGCACCACAAAGACAGTGCTGTCCACTCCTTGTAATTATTTTCTCTGTATGGTTGAGACTTAGGATCTTAGTAATCTTTATCCTTTCACACCATCCAGCTAGCCAACATTAGGCTCTTTCTAAGAATTCTTGTTTATTAGAGCCAATAAAAATGAGTGCACTTTGCTTACTACTGTCAATTCTGATTAGATTACTACTACATACATTGTAAAAGTACAGGATCTCTATTGTTTTAAAGAGACAGAGATGAATTTGCCAACTTTGTAAAAGTAGTGTAGAAGCTCCCTTCAGAAAGTAACTTGCTTGACAGCCCCTGCAATTTTCAATTGTATCTCTGGGAAATCAGACTAAGACTCTTAGACTACAACATCACCCTGCTGGAGAAAAATTAATGGGTGCTTTATGGAATGAATAAATAAAACACCTTATTTATTCAAAAACATGATCCAATCTGATAAAATATGCTTTGGAATAAAAGGTCACAATAAAAATTGGCCACTGTCAATTTTCAAAGAACTGCAGAATGATATATTTCAATCTAGGGAAAGTGCTTTATGAGGTTTTAAAACTGACATTCACATTTGAAAATACATATGTGGAAAATGGAGAATATTATCAGGCATGTGTGCCTTTGACGGGAAGCAGAAGCACTTTCACCTGCCTGACAGCAAGCATTTCTGAATTGGTATTTCATGACCTCATTTAAACAGCTCCTGTTATCATCTTTCTACGTTGGCTTCTGACTTCCAACAATGCAGCTGTTACACTTATTTTAGTCAATGTGACCCTGTGGCTCAAACATAAGTTTGTATGGCATGTCCACTTAACATTTTCATACTTAGACACATTATTAGTAGTCATTTCAACATTGAATTATGATTGAGATTAGATAAGAAAAGAAATGCCACTCATTCTAGGTTATTTAATAAGTAAATAACATTTATTCAAAGTTCTTAAGTTCATATAATGCAAAACTAGGAGAAAGAGTAACTTAAGACTTTGTTCTGCAGGTGAGAAAGAAAATATGATGAAAAATTACATGGCAGTGGATTTACAATGGATGGTAAAAGTATGGGGTGTGTTTAAAAAAATGACTCATTACATTACAAAACAAATTGCCTCAACCCCCTCCAAAATACTCTTTTTTTTCATTTTATTTATTTGGTACAGGGTCTCACTATACAGCTCGGACTCATACTAATCCTCCTGTTTACAGCCTCCCCAGTGCTGGGATTGCAGGCTTGTGCCACCATGCCCAGACTCGGTCACTGGCTCAGTGCACCCTGGGGGCAGGGATAGCTTGGTATGTAGAACCAGGGATCAAAACCTGGTCCCTGCACTTGTCAGAGCAGATGCTTAGTCTGCTGAGCTGTCTTGCTGACCCTCAAAGTACTCTTTGATCATAGATACTCCATCATTCTTGCAGTTCTGAAGCAGTTCTGAGGATTGTGAATAGCTTTAGGCAACATGATGAAATATAAGGTAACTGCAGCTGCTAAGTGACTTTCAACAGAAAGACATGCTCTTAAAAACATTATGGTATGCCCCAACTCACCTTTTTCTCTGAATCTGGCACTATGACACTTTCTGTTTTTTCCTCAAAGTAAAATAAGCAACAAAAGTAAGTTGTTCTAAGCAATTCAGAACATTGGGTTAGCCAAGATAGAAGACATTCATAAAAGAGGACTCCAAGCACTGCATCAGCATGTGGGAAAATGGTGTGCTGTATGTATTCAAATCCAAAGGGAATATTCTGAGGAGGGTTAATGGCAATATGTCTTCTATTGTACTATCTTAAAAAATTAAACATTTACCATGCTTTTGAAATACATCTTTTATCAATAACCATGTAGGTATCACATAAAATTGTTGCCTGAACAATTTAAGTCAAGTCCTGTGCTAAGGAGGACAGGAAGATAATAATATTGATGGAATGTCCTGATCCCAAGTGCTTAGGTAAACCAATGTGAATCCTACGAACTTTGACTTAATCTGTGAGAGACAGACAGACAGATGATAGATGTCAAAAAAATGTATACACACTATTTCAAGAAAAGAATCATAGTATAATGTCTTTTCAGCAGATGGTGTTACCTTTGAATGGGGGACCCAAGAAATGTTATATATCACAGAAAACCCACTACACTGACAGCCTTTAGAGAAGAAACAGAGAAGAAACTGAAAATGCATGTTCAGCAATCTCAGTGACCAAGGTTGCCAAGCAGTGGTTTGCCATACTCTCAAATATCTGGATGCCAATGGCCATCACATTTGAGCACTTCTTGTAATTGTAGAAGCCAAAGGTAACTTTTAGTAATCTCATAAAGTCTCAAATTTAGTGTTAAGCTACTTCTTCAAGTTTTTCTTTTCAGGAAGTATGCATACACTTTTGGCAGGATGAATATATTGCCACAAAGAGACTCTGAAGAAGGGTGGTTAACTTGGGAGAATGGATGTATGTGTTTTATTTGTTCAGAACCATAAGAGAGAATGTGTAGTCATTATAATTGTACAAACTACTTAGATAGTAAGTGATGTTTCTCAACTGTTCAATGTACTGCTGATGTACCCATTAAGTTTTTGGGGTATATGTGCTTGTTGTGTGAATCAATTGGGATTGTGGCACTAATATGTGTCAAGAAATTTCAGAGTCAAGGGAGTGTCAGAAGTGATCACTCTGCTCAGTAACATTACAGCAGAGCCCAGGAAAGATAGAAATCACTTAAATTCTCAACTTGTTTTATTGTTCCCATTGAGGAAGCATAGGACCAGATCATGCGTAACTTGCTCTTATGGCTGCCTGGCTTCTTTTGTAGGATACATTAGCATAAGGCAAGCTTCTGCAGGATCATCTACTTCATTTTTGTACCACATCTATGGAGTAGGAGAAGAAAATGGAAATCATTAATGGTAATCTAAATAAAGTGGGATTTTATTTTTTAATAATTTTAATATTTTGACATGCATTATCATCACATTAATCATGGGAATTTGTTCCTATACATATCTTAATTCTTTTTTTCCATTCCCCTCCATACTGTTCTACCCTCTCCATTTACAAAATTGTTTCTATTGTTTTCCTTCCATCATTTTTTGCTTTTTATCCTTAGTCCCTTCCTGGCCTTCCCCCTACCTCCTCTCTTAATCTCATTTGACCATTTCCTTCCTACTTTCCAATATCTATTATCACTTTTGATCCTTATATACTCTTTGGATTTTTCACACAAGAGAAACAACGCAATATTTAAACATGTGTCTCCAATTTTCTTCACTTAAAATTACATTCTCAACCAGGCATGGTAGCACACACCTGTAATTGAAGCATTTAGGAGGCTAGTGCAGTAGGATCATCACAAGTTTGAGGTCAGCCTGGGCTACTTAGTGAGTCCAGGAAAGCCTGAACTATATAGCAAGACCTTGTCTCAAAACAAATACTTTCAACATTTGTTTATTTTTCTAAAAATATCTAAAGTGTATCCTTCTTTATGGAAGAGTAGTACTCCATTAGCTATAAAAACCACATTTTATTTATGCCTTCACCCATTGATGATTAGCTGGGCTGTTTCCAAGATTTAGCTACTATAAATTGCACTGCTGCAAGCATGGGTGTGTGTATATGTTTCACTGTGGAATGATGCTTTTGACTCTCTCTTTCCCTAGAACAGAATAGTTTGTTTGGTCACTCTACTTTTAGTTTTTGAGAAATCTCTGTACTGATTTCCAAAGCAGTTGAAGCAATTTACACTTCTAACAACAACGGAGAAGGGTTTCTTTTTCCTCCACAGCCTTCCTAGTATCTTTTTGTTTATTTTTTAAGATGGCCATGCTTTCTGCAGTAAGACAGAATCACAACATTGCTTTAATATGCATTTTTCCAATGGCTGGTGATGTTGAACACTTTTTCTTAAGTTTATTTGCTGTATGTCTTTCAGCTAAGAGCTACCTACTCATCTAAGGTGCCCATTTTTTTGATTGGGTCTTTAAATTTGGTGGACCTGATATTTTTGAGTTCTTTATATATTCTAGATATTGGTTCTTTGCCCGAATAATACCTGGTAAGTTTTTCTTTCAGTTCTATAGTCTGTCTTTTCACTCTGTTGGTGGTTTCCTGTGTTTTTTTCATGTAATGTGATCCCCAGTTGTCTGTTCCTTGTACTATTTCCTATGTGAGAGTTTTGTATGTAGTGCTTCCCTACACCATGCCTTTAAGAGTTCTACTTATTCTTTCTTTCAGCAGATGAAGTGTTTCTATTTAACATAAAATATTTGATCCATTTTGATTGTAGTTTAGTGCATGGAGAAAATGTGGAACTAGTTTTAATCTCAGAATGTAGAAAGCCAGTTTTTTTAGTACCATTTATTAAAGAGACTTCCTTTCTTGCAGTAAAGGTGTTCAGCTCCTTTGTCAAACATAAGGTGACTGAGTGAATTTGGAGTTGTTTCTGAATCTTCTATTCTGTTCCATTGGTCTTTGGATACTTGTGCTGTAGTTTTATAATAAAACTTTAAATTGGTGATTGTGTTATCCTCTGCCTTGCTTTTTTTTTTTACCCAGAATTGCTTTAATTATTGTACATCTCTTCTGTTTCCATATGAATTTTAGGATTGCCTTCTCTAGCTTTGTGTGGTATGCCAATGGTATTTTGATCAGAATTCCATTAAATCTGTTTAACAGTTCTGAAAGCATGACCATTTTACTATACTGGTTCTGCCTATCCAAGAACAAGGGATATCTTCCCATTTTCTGATATCTTCTTTAACTCATTTTTAAGGGAACTGTAGTTTTCAATGTAGGGGTCTTTTATTTCCTATATTAGATTGGTTCCTAATTGTTTCATTGTTCTTCATACTATTGTGAAAGCTATGGATTCCCTCATTTCTTTCTCAGTGAGTTTGTTTTTCATGTACAGAAATGCTGTTGATATTTGAGCATTGATTTTGTCTCCTGTTGTGCTACTAAATTTAATTATAAAATATAGAAATCTCATTGCAAGGTCAAAGACAAAAAATATTAGCTTTGTCTAAAAATTGTTTAAAAAAAGAAAAATCTCTGGACTCACCTGCATTAACTAAATCTGAATCTATAGTTTAACAAAATCCTAAATTAAATTATATCCTTTACATAATGACTGCAGTTAAGAAGTCACCTGCTAAATAGATAATAATAAATGGTGAATTGGTTCTCTTGTGTGAGAAACTTAAGGGGTAAATAAGGAAAAAATTAAAAGATGTTAGGAAGTAGGAAAAACTTGGTCAAATGAGAAGAAAAACAAAGAAGGGTTTAGGGTGAAAGAAAGGAAGAGAAAAGGGATAGTAAAAAAGAGAATAGGAGGGAAAAGTAATCTAGGAACTAAAGTTTTGTAAATAGGGAGAGGAAAAAGTGTTGAAATGAGGGTAGGGGATGGGGAAAATAATTAAGAAATATTATGAACAGGCATAAAATCCCTCTGATGAATTTGATCATTATGTATTACAAACATGTATTAATTAAAAATTTTAAAAATAAAGTTAATAATTGCAATGTAGTCTCATGAAATGAACATGCAACAAAGGAAAAACACAGTAGAAGCATTGGTAAAATCTCTATAACCTCCTGTGCTGTGTCATAATTTTTTCTTTAGTTTTGGTAAATAGAATAAGTATGAGGTGATAATTTTAGAAGAAGCTAACTAAACAGTATGTGGGAAATCTGTGCAGGATTGACAACATTTTAGCTAATTTAAAATTCATAATTTTAAAATGAAATGTTTAGAAATTGTAGCTGTGCAAAAGCCCACAGAAATCTCAGAGGCACAACAAATAACTCTTCTTTATGTGTTTACCTTGAGCCTCAAAAGATCTAGGTCATACTCGGCTGATCTCAACTAGATTTATTCAGAAGTCTGTAATAATTTGCCAGGCATCTATGGAGATCTGCTGTGTGTGGCTTTGTTCCTTTACCTGTGTGGAGATTGATATTCAATTGACTAATCTTCAATAGCCTTGTGTGGATAAAAAGGACAAGATAAAGTTGACATACATGTCTTGCATCATCAAGCCCATTTTATTATCATGTGATCAGCAGTGAACAAGTAAAAATTTATGACTATTTTGATCTTGGAATTAAAATTATGGGCAAAATGAAGTTATAAATGATACATAATTCAGGAGCTAGAATATGGAATACATAGGGAAGTGTTTGAATGAGACTAACACTGCAATTACCACATATTGATGATATATGAAGTAACAATACCTTTTATTTCTCACATCAATCATGCAAGCTCCACAGCTCTAAGCATCCTCTAGTGCTGATCAAAATAAGCTCAATGTTTATATTCTTATTTTATACTTTAAATGTTATACTGGAAATATATTATATTTGATTCTATGATAAATTTTAGATTGTCATAGTGTTCTTCAAAGCAAAGCTGCAAAGAAATTTCAACATAAAACAAAGACAAATAGAAAAGATCAAATTTAATTTGAAAAATATCATGTTTGAAATTCATCTCTTCTTAATCTAATCTATATAAGTCAAAGAACATCCTGACCAAACTGTGCATTTATAATGGTTTAAAAATTAATTTATTTAAATTAAAAATGTAAAACATTTATGTGTACTCTTAGATACGTATAGGGCTTTTTCACAAATGCAACTCCATTTATGAATACCTCTTGCACCCTCCACCTTGTCCTCATGAATATCAAATATATAATCATCATTTGGAATCATCATTACTTTCAGAATCAGTAAAAATTAAGGAACATTTGTAATTGGCCTCTTCAAGTTATGAGAACATAACCTGAGAATATAAAATTGCTATATTAAAACTGACTTCTGTTTAAATAATCTTTTAAAAAGTTTCTACTGAAAAATAGACAGAAAAGTGTTTTCAGGGAGTGACACCAAAATATTTGATATTACAAAGCTAAATTAAAAGCAAAATATAACTAGGGTAAAAAAGCAAAACACTCAAACCTTCCAAATTACATATGTGTGTATATGTATTTGTCTCCTTTGTTGAAGTCCAAAAATATATCAAAGTGATAAAATAGATTCTGTTACATATGCCATGCAATTGGGTCAACATTCCTATTTAAGTCAGATGTGCCCTTCCCACCTGATAAGAATGCTGTAAAGTTATACAGCCTATTAGAATGGATAAAAGCAGTCACATGTATGTCATATACACACATATGCTTCATGGCAATTTTTCAAGTATGATAATGAATGTAGGGGGCTGGTGAGATGGCTCAGTGGTCTAAAGCACCTACTTAGAACAAGCTTAGCAAAGCACAGGGACCGCAGTTCAATCCCCCAGCACCACATGCCAGCCAGCCCCGCCCCCTGGTAAGCTGGGCTGGCCACACACACACACACACACACACACACACAAATAAAATTTTAAAAAATAATAATAATGAATGTAGGGCATCTACATAATGTTTACAGAGTGAAGTAGTTTGCTAAGTATTTAAACAGTCTTTTTGAAATTCAAAAACTTATACTTTATTATAGATTTTAGAAATGAATACAAGGTGTGCTCTTTTTTTGTGTGTGTGTGTGTGTGGTACTGGGAATTGAACTCAGTAAGTTGTGCATCCCAGGCGAGCACTTATTCTACTAAGCTATCTCCCCAGCCCATAATATGTGGTCTTTCGGATCTGCAGGAAATTATCAATGTATAGAAATATATTACTTTAATTTATTATCTTAGATCTATGGAAAAATTGTAGTTTCATGGTCAGAAAATTTCTAAAGCATTTTTAGTAAAAACTCAACAAAAATCCTTAATTTTTAAAAGTCAGAAATCTTCAATCACTTTCCTCCGATGATGTGGAGTGTGCCTAAGGAGAGTCACATGGAGAGAAAACATTCTCTTAGGCTTTCACAGAGAGCACATTGGCTAAGCAATGGCCCTGACTCATCCACATGGCTGACACTGACAAAGGTTCTACAATCTGAGGTACAGGATCTCAGGATAAATTCTGAGGGGATTTCATTGACCTTATCAGACCCAAAAGCTACAACTCTTGTTGCACAGGTTCTGCTTTACCTTGGTAGTAACCATCCATTAGGTTCTTGGCTTGCACTTTGAGTGATGGGGAGATTCTGGAGAGTTTTGTGTATTAAAGTGACATGATCTAGTTGATATTTAAACTACACTAAGAATAGACTGAAGGCCCAAAAGCTACAACTCTTGTTGCATAGGTCCTGCTTTACCTTGGTCTTAACCATTCAGCAGAAAAGTATAAAAAATGAAATATAAGAAGTAAAGCCATGCTGTTATGTTGAGCTGTAGGGAACTCAGGTCAAAAATTTCTGACACTGCCAGCCAAGCAGAAGGCCCAATACTATTACGGGCTACTGGACTCTTTTAGAATATTTTGCTGAGTTTACACACCTATAATATTCAAATAATGGAACTTAACAAATAAAAGGGGATACAGATGAATGTCCATTTTGTATCTGTGTATTCAACGTGGTTAGGATAGATATATAGTTACATTC
>NW_004524624.1:14019357-14021571 GCF_000260255.1 Octodon degus | reverse complement strand
GCACACTACCGGACCTGGGCTAGGACTGGGTCTGGGGGCTCCCGGAATTCGGCAGAAAATCCTACTCCTCGGCAGAAGTACTTTGTCTGACTGACCGTTAGTTAATTTTTTTTCCCAATTTGTGGGTTTTCTTTTCACTCTGTGATTTCTTAGGACAAGCAGAAACTTAATAAGATGACATCCAAGTTATTGATTCTTTGAAGTATTTCCCGAGCTGTTTGGTTTTTGTGCATGAAATCTGCCTACACCTATCACTATGCACTAAAGTCAAAATGGATTAAAGATTGACCTGAACATTCAAACAGAAACATTAAATCTACTGGAACAGAAAGTAGGTGAAAAATGTTAATTTTAATATTATTTTAAATCAATTGATATGATGAGGCCTTTTTGCTATTTAGACTGTAAATGAGGTTGATTACATTGCTTCGTTTTGTATTTTTTGTTAGTTTTGAACTCCTCTAATTATCACTTAATTAATTATATAGTCCTTTAATTTTAGCTAACCATTATTTGCTTAAGATTTTTAAAAATTTAAACACAAAAAAAGAAATAACAATAAAAAAGAATTTCAAAACAGGCTAATAGGAGAGTATTGCTAATCAACCCATTGTGCATTGGTATATTCACAGTTGTTTTTCAGAGTATAGGAAATAGGCATGAAACATTGCCCAGGAAATTACTACCACAAAACTATCCTATCAGTGAACTCAGGGAAGCAAGTTGTACAACTATCATAACTATCCTGTGTATGTATATATTTTTGCTTTACCCTTCCTTCCTTTCCCCTTTCTCCCATATCTATTGTACATTTTGGATCTTGTTTACTCTTTCAGATAGAATCTCACACTAGTGAGACTATATGATGTTCAAACATGTAGATTTGGCTATTTCACTTATGACTATGGTCAGAAGTTGTATCTAAGAAAATTTGCAAACATGTTTCTTCTTTACTCTGTACTTCTTCTTCTTCTTTTTTTTTTTTTTTTCATAACCAGGGATTGAACTCAGGCCCTTGCGCTTGCCAGGGAAGCACTGATTCTGCTAAGCCATCTCCCCGGCCCTTTACTCTGTACTTCTAACAACAATTAATCAATGTCACCTGACTTAAATTTCTGCAAAATATCCTCTCCTCAGACCTTCCTTTTTCCTAAAATAGGATTCCATAATCTCTGGTGAAGTGAACAGTCTCCTATTGGCTACTGTGTCTCTTCACTGTTACCTTTCTTGCTACCAGCCTCATGTCCTGTGTAGCACCACATCACCACACTGGCTACAAAGGAGACCCATTTAAAATCTTCCCCTGCTTATCTCATGTTGTAAACAAGCAACAGGTAAAGTTTAGGTATGCAAGCCAATTCAAGGGTTCTACAGATGCTTGTCACCTTTTCCTCACCTGGATTACACATAGTGATCTGTGTTACTTAGGTCTAATACAATCTTTCTTTTGTAAGTCTTGCCAGGCACCCATACTTGGCTCTACTAGAAGAGAGAAAAGTGACCTTCATGTTGTGTGCCCATAACACATTTATGCTGATGCAAAATTTTTATTGTTATACACATTTGTATTTTTCATAATAATGGGACCCTACTCCAGGCATAATTGTTTTGTTTGTTTGTTTGTGTTCATTAAATTTAAAAACCATGTTGTCTAGACTAGGGTTGGGTATTTCTAAGATGGAAATATTTTGTTAAATATATTGAATAAGATATGAATTTAGAGAGTAAATATTAATCATGAGATTAGAATGTACCTAAAACTGGAAGATTTTCCATACTTGTCTTGGTTAATTTTCTCTTGTTGCTGGGACAAAATATCTGACACCCAAAATTTAGGAAGGAAAGGCTTATTTGGCTCCCAGTTTTTGGAGGTTTCTGTCCATATTCTGCTGGCTCCAAGGCAGAGTGGAACATGGTAAAAAGAACAAACAGGGAGGAGCAGCTGGGGCAGCAGCAGCAGGACAGCCTGATAGCACTCAGGCCATCCTCCTCAGGATGGGTGTAGTACCTACTTCCTAATCCCAGCAGCACTCATGCCCATAATCCCAGCAGCTCTCACACCCAGAATACCAACATTGATCATCAATTAATCACAAACTCTATAACCCAACCCTGGGGCTGGTGAGATGGTTCAGTGGTCTAAAGCCCCTACTTAGAACAAGCTTAGCAAAGCACAGGGACCGCGGTTCAATCCCCCAGCACCACATGCCAGCC
>NW_004524624.1:14012984-14019257 GCF_000260255.1 Octodon degus | reverse complement strand
TCCTACCAATTTGATTTGAAACTGTCTCATTGCTATTTGTTTATCAATAAAATTATGAGAGAAAATAAAATAAAATAAACTTTAACATACTAAAAAACATAAAAATAAAAAATAAAAGTCAGAAATCTATACATATTTCATAATAAAATTATGAAATTCAACTCATATAACTAGACATGAGGGGCTGGAAAGATAGCTCAGCAGCTTAAGCACCTGTCTGGAAAGTGCAAAAGCCTGAGTTTGATCCATAATACTACAAAAACAAACAAACAAACAAAATACTAGATATGTATATGTTATTCATAAAACCAAAGTAATACAGGATTTTTCCCGCTACAGTAGTAAAGGCAAGGAAGATGATTGTCATCATTATTTTCTTTCTTTATTTATATACTTCGTACAAGGTCTCACTATGCAGCTAGGACTTGTAGTGATCCTCCTCTCTCAGAGGTGGGATTATAGGTGTGAGTCACCATGCCTGGTCTTGGTGGCAAGTGGTGCTGTGGACCGAATCCCAGTCCCTGCGCTTGCCTAAGCAGGAGCTTATGCTACTGAGCTATATCACCAGCCTTGTCATCACTGTTGATAACACTGCAATGTATCAATTAAATCAATTAGAAAAGATGAAAGAACTATCATTATGATAATTATGAAATGGTGTTAAGATCATTATTATTTGAAGATACTATGGTTTTATACAAGGCAAAATCAAGAGAAATTAATCAAATCACTAGAATAAGAAAATTTAATCATGTAGCAGAAAAAATGATATCATATGTACATATCAGAAAAAGTGATATCACTGTATGTATCAATGTACATTTGGATTTTATTCAGATTTTTTTGTTTTGTTTTGTTTTGCTTTTTTAGAATCTGGGATTGAACTCAGACCCTCACACTTGCCAGGCAAGTGCTTACTCTACTGAGCCATCTCCCTGGCCCTTTGCATTTAGTTTTTGGATAAAATAAATACAATTTCCACTAACAGTTTTCCCTGTAAATATGTTCTTTAATTTCACTTCTGTCAACACCAAGGAAAGAAATAGCTTTAATGGGTGGTGAATATCTGTACATTCATCATTTTAAGAACACTGATTCTGTCAAAGTGAGTATTCCAACCATTTCACATTTTAGCCACAATAATGTTTGGGAATACCAGCTGTTCCATATTCTCTGTAGCACTTGCTATAGATGATTCGTCTTCTCAATTTTGGCCATACTTGGAAACGTGCAATGATATCTCAAAGAATTTTTTTAATTTTTTTAGCGACTAATGATGGTGAGCATATTATACATACTTGTTTCCATTTCTTTACTGAAGTGTCACTTCTGATCTGCCTATTTTTGTTTGTTCTGAAAAGTTGTAAAATGTTCTTAAAATATTCCAGAGAGTAATCATTTGCTAGATAAATTTTGCAAATATATTCTCCAAAAATCATGTGCATTTTATTCTGAAATAATGCCATTTAAACAGAAAAATAAAAATAATTTATATGGGCTGGGGAGAGGGCTCAGTGGTCTCAGCACCTTCCAGGCAAGAGCAAGGAGCTGGGATCAATCCCTGGTACAGCCTGCCATGCTATCTCTAGGACCCATGTGTGACATGATGGCCACCAAGACTGGGCATGGTGGTGCATACCTGTAATCCCAGAGCTGGGGAAACTGAGACAGGAGGATGACCAGTCCAGACCCAGTACCAGATAAATAAATAAATAAATAAATAAATAAATAAATAAATAAATAAATAAATAAATAAATAAATAAATAAATAAATAAATAAATAAATAAATAAATAAATAAATAAATAAATAAATAAATAAATAAATAAATAAATAAATAAATAAATAAATAAATAAATAAATAAATAAATAAATAAAATTTTAAAAATTTTATGAAGTCAAATTTAGCATATGTATTTCAGATAATAGGTATTTGGACTCCCCATCCCACATATTTTCATCTGGAAGTTCTATAGTTTTAGCTTTTAAGTAAATAAATGTCTGCTTCATATTGAGATTTAAGGAGTATTTTCATTTGTTTTTTTATGTATTTAGTACAGGGTTTACAGGATCTCACTACACATATCGAAGTGTAGTTTTTGCTAGATAAATACTGTACCCAGTCTGTACCAGGGATCTATCCCAGTTCCTTGTGAAGATTATTTTTTGCATTAATTTGACTTAATACACTACATTTAGAGTGATCCTCCTGTTTTCAGCCTCCCAAGTGCTGGGATTACAGGTGCGTGCCACCGCACCCCACCTTAATCATCATCTCAGCACAGCTCTGGGGCAGGGCCGGGATAGTATGTGGTACTAGGGATGGAACCTTGTTCCCTGTGTTTTGCTTAAGCATATACTGATCTATCTGGCTGGCCCTTTTTTTTTTCTTTTTCTTTTTAGGGGACATTTTAATACTTCAATATGTGTATGAAGATTTAGTTTTTCCACATGACTATCAATATAGCCTCAGAACTTTTGAAAAGATTATTTTTTTGCATTAATTTGACTTAATACACTTGGGAAAAATCAGTTGTTCATATATTTAGATCTATGTCAGTTAAATATAATTGTCAAATTGACTGGCTTGAGAAACTTCTGGAGAGCTACAGTCCTCAGTGAATTAATTCACTGATGTTCTTAGCAGAAGGTGCTATGAGAAGGCAGGGCCTAGTTGGAAGAGTCGGGTCAAGGAGTGGCTTTCGAGAATTGAGCTCCCAGGTTGCTCTTCTGTGCTTTGCTTCCTGGCCTGCACCATGAAGCAAGTAGCTGTGCTCCCCCATATCCTTTGAACATAATGTCTCTGCCTGAGAGATGATCATGGACTTTAAACTTCTGAAGCCCTGTTTCAAATAAACCTGTCCTCCTATAAGCTGTGGTTGTCAGGTAGTTATTCTTAGCAACAGAAAAGCTGTTCAAATTCATTTCTGTACTCTTTGTGATTTTGCAGTAGTGTATTTTGTGCAGCGTCTCACTACCCAGCTCGGACTGGTAGTGATCCTCCCGTTTTCAAGCCTCCCCAGCGCTAGGATTACAGGTATGCGCCACCACCCCCAGTCTCAGTGACTGACTTGGCATGTCGGGGGGATGGGGCTGGCGCGGCATGCAAGACCGGGAATCAAACCCGGTCCCGGTGCTTGCCTAAACAGATGCTTAGTCTGCTGAGCTATTTCGCCGACCCTTGCAGTAGTCTAAGTGTCTATCTTTAGTCCCCACCTTTAAGCTGAAAAAATTATTGTCATTGTACAGAGTTTTTAATGTGTCTCTGCTTTTGTTGTACAAGTTTTATAAAGGGTCAATACTGTTTGTCTTCTAAATTTTCTTCCTTTTCAAAAATTTTTGCCTTTCTAGTTCTTTTCTATTTCCATGTAAATTTTACATTCCACTTATTAATTACTGTCACATCCTTCACCCTCAGAGTTTTTAGATGGGGCTTGCATTGAAACCATGAACTTATTTCAGTAGAATCTTCAACTTAACAGTCATAGGAGAACAGCTCAGATGTTCTCTCTGCTTATGCATCACTTCTTTAATTTATTTTGGCAATATTTTACACTTTATATATTCAAGTATCTAATAATTTGTTTCGAGTTTATTCATAGAGGAGTCATAGATTTTAGCTACATTAAGTAGAATTGTCTTTAAATTCCCATTTCTGCTTTTTCTTGCTACGTATAGACATGTAGTGTATTTATTTCTCAAGGTTAAAAACTCATTAAACATTATTTATTGGAACATTTTGATCCTAATAATTCTTAACATCAGAGAATATTTTCATGAGAAAAGTTTCCTTTGTTCTCACCTGAAGTTTTTACTAGTATGTTTGCAATATGTTATAATTACATGAATTGTGAAGAGTTGGTACATGAAGATAGCTTATCTTTACTCAGGCTTTATTCCTCTCTGTTCCCCTCCCTCACACTTTCTTTTATCTCATGGTCTCTTTTCCCTTTTGCAAAAGTTCTAGTTCCATGTTTCTGTTTTCTATTGATTTTTAAATATTTGGCAGCCTATAACTTTGCTTTACTTGTGAATTTCTTATGCTTTCTTTAGATTTCTTAAGGTTTTACACATGAGTCATTATGTTGTCTGAAAATAAAGACAATTTTTACTTTTTATTTTATATATTTTACTTCATTTTCTTCATTTAGCAATTGGTAAGGCCAACCGTACAGTACCAAGTAGAATCTGGAAGAGAAGATAGCAATTCTTCTTGCATACTCCTTACTGAGAAAGAATATATTCTTCACCATTCAATAAAGTGTTTGCAGCGGTTGTTTATACATTGTATTTTTATTAAATTGAGAAAATTTCTACTATTATTTTGTTAATTTGTTGCTCAGACTGACAGATATAGACATGCAAGATAGATCAAACAACTAAACATTCACTCTTCCTTTCAATAAACCTTAATTTTTCCTTTGTCATTTTTACTTTTCATTTTTTAATTTATGTTAAAGAAAGTATAATGATAATAGATAGGACATTAAAGAAGGTACAAATTATAACAGAAAAAAATATAAGTCATGCAGATTTCCCCTTAACAAAGTAATATGAATTTTCACAGTATTTGTTATAATACATAGGGTTGTCTTCCAACTAGTTATTAACAGATACACACATATAAAATTGGAAGAAAGAAAGAAATGTATAAGAAACTAAGAAGAGAAGGGCCAGCCAGATAACTAAATGGGCTAAAGCACCTGCTTAGGGAGAACACAGTGGCCAGGGTTCAATCCCTAGTGTGCCGGGCTGGCCCCACCTCCAGGGTGCGCTGAGCTGGGGATTGAGACTGGGCATGGTGGTGCATGCCTGTAATCACAGCACTTGGGAGGCTGAAAACAGGAGAATCACTATGAGTCCAATCTACATCGGGAGACCCTGTAGACCCTTCAGACCCCGTACCAAATGCGTAAAAAAAGGAAAAAGAAATTAAGAGAAAAGGAGAAACTATTGAAACAGAGACAAAAAAAACTGAAGCATTTACTACTTCATTCCATAGACCAGCAGAAATGCATGCTACAGTTGTCCAAGCCATCCTGCTTACATACATAGATAAATCTCTTTCCCCTACTTCCTCTCTTGTCCTTCTCATATGTAAAACAACAAAATGAAAGGTATTCAACTGCATTTGTTATACTGCACATTGTTGTCCTCAGTGTAGTTGCCCAGATTACACATATTAGCATTTAGAGTTAGTAAAAATTTTAAACAGTAACTGCTACTTTGAAGAATCTGATAGATATTAGTATTACAATCTTCTCAGCTATCCTATATTTATACTTACATAATTTTCCTCCTTTCCTTTTTTTCCTATTTGTTCTAGTTTTCTTCATCTTCATTGTTTATTCCTTATGCTGTTTCTTTCCGTTTTCCTATAGCTATTTTACCTTTAACATTTTATTTACTTTTTCAGGTTCTTACCCTAGGGAGACAATCTGATGTTTACACATGTTGGCCTCATTTATTTCTCCTATAATTATAGCCTCTAGTTGCAACCATTTTCCTCTAAATGCATCAAGTCTATCTTTCTTTACAGCTGAATAATACTCCATTTTATAAACATACCACATCTTTTTTATCCATTCCTCAGTTAGTGGGCATTTGGGTTGCTTCCAAGATTTAGCTTTGACAAACTGTCCTGCTATAAACATGGGTACACATATATCGCTGTGCTATGATGTTTTCAGTTCTTTGGAAAAATATCCAGAAGGGGAAAATCTCATTTGAATGGGATTTCCAGTCCTAGTTTTTTGAGGAGTATTCCCACTGATTTAAATAGTGATTGTACCAGTCCGCACTCCCACCAACAATAGAGAAGGGTTCTTTTTCCTCCACAGCCCCTCCAGCATTTGATACCAGTTAATTTCTTTATGATAGCCATTCTTTGTGAAGTAAGGTGGTATCTCAATATTCTTTTTTTATTTGATTTTTCCAATGGCCAGCGCTGTGGAACATTTTTCATGTATTTTTTGCCATTTGCTATTCTTCTTTTGATAAGTGTATGTTAATCTCAGATGCTCATTTTTTTTGATTGGATCTTTGAATGTGGGGGGCCTGATTTGCTTGCTTCCTTGCTTGCTTGCTTTCTTTCTTTTTTCTTTTTTCTTTCTTTGTCCTTTTAGTCCTTTTATATTCTCGGCAGAAGTACTTTTTTTTGTATCTTTTTTTTTCAAAGTTTTATTGATAAACAGATAGCAATGAGACAGTTTCAAATCCAATCGGAAGTTTAGTTTCAACAAATAATAAACTGGTTAATTGCTGTACAAGAAGT
>NW_004524624.1:13997024-14006729 GCF_000260255.1 Octodon degus | reverse complement strand
TAAAAATAAAAAATAAAATAAAAGCCCACCCCATCACTACATGAGGCTTTTGGGGACAATTACACACAAACCATAACAATATTCCATACTAAATTTCTTTCTATTTGTTTGCCTATTAGTTTAAAAATAAAACACTTTATTATAAATATACATTAAATAGTATCATCTGTACTTACACATGAAAAATAAAAATTTTGATTCATAAGGTGTTTCATCAATTCAATTTCAGACATCTGAGTGTTAAAATAATCCACAAAGATGAAATAATTTCATTTGCTTATTTAGTATCTTAAAGAAACAACTTATTTCCAATGTAATAAAATGTTTATACAAACACAAAAGAAAAACATGCTTGTATTTAATGACATTTTAGCTAGTCCTATTTTCTTTTTACTTCCATAACTTTATCATTCTAGGTATGATTTGAGAGAAATGTCCACAGCCTGCACATATCCTTGTAAGGTAGATGAGCCATCTATATTTTACAAATGCTGACATTAGGTAATACATTACAGGGCATGCTGCAAGACTCTTGAGATCTATGATTTAAAATCAGGTCTTTTCTGACATTTATGTTGAAGGTATCAGTTTTTACTTAATTATAAATTTCAAACTTTGGGGCACACCCTATCCCAGCACAGTTCATGTTTTATAGCATTTAGTAAAAATGTATATACTGAATATCTACTGACATCTTTTAGGATTTCCCAGATTTCCGTTTACATTTTTAAGTGCTCCATGGATTTCAAACAATGTTTTATGATGAACATATGCTGATGCCAAAAGATATGAGAGCACAAAGTCCTTGAACAGAGGGCATAACATCTTCACAAAAATTCAGTTTTATGGTTGGCATTAAAGGCCTTTATGTGTTTTCTAATCTATCAAGACATCATAATAAGTATAAAAATCTGACAAGATGATCTATCACAGTATAAATGGTGAGAAAAGAAAAAGGGGAAGGAAAAAAGGGGGCAGCCAAATAGCTCAGTGAATGACAGTGCCTGCAAGCAGGCACAGGGGCTGGGGATTCGATCCTCAGGCCTGCAGTGTTGACTGGCCCTGCCCCCCAGTGCATGCTGAAATGGCAATTTAGACTGGGTGTGGTGGTGCATGCCTGTAATCCCAGCTCTTGGGAGTCTGTAAACAGGTAGATCACTATGAGTCTGATCTAGTAGTGAGGCTCTGAACACCCTGTATACCCTTCCCTAAAAGTACAAAAAAAAGGGGGGAGGGGGAGATGAAGGTACTGTAATCCCAGAAAGTACTTATTACAAAATCAATGTAGTATTGCCTATTGTATATTCCAAGAATAGTAAGGTTTCTGTGTCACAACAGGTACAAAATCCCAGGCTCAATCCTTACATATGCAAAGAAGAAAAAGTGTCATGTTAAATCAGTGTATAAGATACTTGACATAGCAAAGAAAGAATGTACTTAGCAATTAATAATTAATTTAGTTAATTTAACAGCAAGTTTCAATGCTCTGACAATTTCACTATAAATGTACAAGGAATAGAGTATGTTATATAGAATTTCCCAAAAGTTTATGATCATAAAACCCTTCTGCAAGGTATATCTAGTGTGATTCAAGTTAACAGAATACACTATTCTAGAGGACAGGGACACTAACTGTGGCCAAATTTAATTTTGCAACTAATTTTTGTAACCCTTGATAAGACTTAGCACTTCAGCTGTGAAATCTTTAGAGGAACACAAAGGACTTTTTTTTTTCAGAACCGGGGATTGAACTCAGACCCTTGCACTTGCCAGGGAAGCACTTATTCTACTGAGCCATCTCCCCAGCCCCCACACAAAGGATTTGTAAGAATGCCCTGAAATGAACAAATACTGATGTTACATGTATCATGAGAACACAAAATCCTTGTACAGAAAGTAGATACAGAGAGGGATCTAAAACAAAACAAAACAAAACAAAAATATGTTCCTATCAAATTGTTAACTTTTTGAGTCATTTTGTGCTGGTTATAATGTGTTAACTAAGAACAGAGAGATTATTTTGTTTATTAAATAAAAATCTAAAAACTAACACAATGATGTAGTAATATACCAGGTACTTTCATTTGCATAGAAAGTAAATGGAAAGAAGTGGTTTTCTAATATGAAAATTCTCAATTAGAAACTAAGAGTTTTTTCTCCAATCATTCAGAAGAGATTTTACTGTTCTTCACTTGCCATTTACCTGGAAAGTTTCCAAGATCCCCAGGAAATGTTTAGAGAACATATATTGGTCTTATTCCATGCTCCATAGTTACATGATCCTCTCTTACAACTCATAATTAACGCCAATATTTCTGTTAATAAAACAGACTACTTGAAATTAATCTTTCCATAACATCTGTTAGGATTATAGTCAGTGGCATTTTTTTTCCTGAAATACTTCCTAATCATTGATGTCACTTTAGAGTCTATCCAAAAAGCACATTTTAAAATTTGCAATGTATTCCATTTTAAAGACTTGAAAATCAGACATAAAACAGGTTAGATTCTGATTCTTTCCCTTGCTAACAGTTGTGACCTTGGGAAAAAGTCTCAGTTCTTCATGCCAGTTTCCTCTTACTTACAATAGCTGATGTGCTCCTAATATAGATTTATTGTAAAGATTAAGGGAGATAAATATCCATAAGTCAGTGTCCAGCAGAAACTAACTCCACAATAAAACCTGTCCACGATGATATTGATAATGATGATGACGATGACGTAACAAAGTTAATAGTATTTAAAAGAATGCCAGATTTGAATCTGTGTCAGGCATGTTCTAGTGTGCATCCAAAACTCATCTATTGTGCTTATACTTGAGTCCACCATCACATTAGTTTGTTTAAGAAAAGAGTGATGACTCTGCCAGCTAGGGATTAGACAGTACTTTGAGAAACACTGAGCAGAAGTCTAAATTTCATTTCATATCCAACGCATTGTAAACCTGATGTTCTCTTCACTTTGCCATGTGATTCCCTAAACTTTGCCCTTTGCTTGTCTTGCTCTTTCTGTCAAGTTGACATGCAGGACACTTGCAGCTTTGCAGAAGGAAGTGAGCCAATTCTTGCAGACCTAATGTTTGCCTGGGAGCTACAGAGTTCGCAAAGCATCACTCTTTGACTCCTTTAATCTGTAGCAATGAATTGAACTTATCTTTAAGCAGTGTGGTTACTAAAAATAAATTCCATTGAGTTTAACTTATAGATGGAACACAAGAAAAGAATGATCAGAAACTACTTTGTAGTTATAATAAAGCACTTTCAAAATAAGATGGGAGCAAACCAAAACCAGAAGTCAGTTAATATAGTAGCATTCACATTAATTATTTAAAAGGCCAAAATTAAATTATTTATTAGCATACACAATAAAATAGTTTATTTGTGTGCCCGATGTAAAAATCTGATTTAGATCCCAGCCTACACTATTTAGACATCACTTCAATTCTCCAATTTTACTTGAGGTATATGTATCAGTTAAAGAAAATGTCATTCACACATTTTCTTGGAAAATGAAAGTGCAGGTTCTTTTCTATTTTGCAAAGAACACTTTATCCTAGCTTTTGTTTGTTTGTTTTTTATTCTGACAAACTACCATTCATGACAACCACTTTTGAATTTTAATGAGCTCAATTAAAAATAACCATTTTCCTCTTCCAAGATAAAGGTAAAATGTACATGCTGACAAAATAGCTGCAGCACATAGAGGCTAGTATGTACAGCACAAGGTTCAGTTGTGGTTGCCTCTTGCACTTTGTTCTGTGAATCCAGACTTGGAGTCCAACTGTGAAAAGAATGACAAAGCCCTGGTCTTGCTATTATCAGCTATAAGCCAAGAAATTGTAGTCCGTCAGGGTGTCTTCTTACCCAGTGGTTGCAACACAGCTTTTCTTCCATCTCCCTGAATCACTGCTCCCTCCAGGAGCAGTCCTGCTCAGAGTCCTTCACTTTGCCAAAGAGAAAACAAGTCTGTGAAAAAAATCTGTGAAATATAGTCTCCTGCAGAAGGAATGTATTATCTTAATATTAGCATTTGCTATTATGAGTTATGATTTTAATGCTTTTTCTCAGGATCTGCTTTGAATACTGTTACTGCTTTCTAGGGGACTGAGTGCCTTATAAAAAGGAAACACTGATTGAGCAAGTCTTTCAGGGCCCAGTGATAATTCCAAGGGGACCAGCTATCATCACTGCACAAATGTAGGGCAGAGGGAGCTTATCAAATCATTTTTTATGTGGCAGAAATTATTTCTGACCAAAGTCAGCTCCTAGAATAATGTCAAATAATACAACCATTCCTATGAACTATGTTATGCAGCCTAGCAATGAGAGCTGTAGGTCTCTGTGCATGTATTAACACAAATTGGGCCAATGCTTGGCTCTAAAATCCAGCTGCAGCTTTTAGATGAAGAATGCAGTATTAATGGTGTTTTCCCTAAATGAAACAACTGGCAAATCAAAGAAAGTAAGTCTTCTGGTAGAATGATTACTTTCATCAATATATATTATTGTGACAAAACAACATTTCCCTGTGCAGCTACCAAAGTCATATTCTTCACATTTCACATACTAACGTTGAATCTGTCAGATATCAATGTTCACCAGTGAAGTGTCAAATAACAGTGATTTGTCAGTAGAGATTCTTTATTTCTATGGTTATTAAATTTCAGGCACATGCTTTGTGAGACTGCGCAGCATACCCACTCTTAACACCCTCGATTGCCCTGTGAATCAGATCAAATGTGGGTATTAATAGAAAGCCAGAAAGAGATTTCATGTTTATTGTAAACCTTATTCTAATCAGTATTTCCTAAAATCCCCTTCATTTTCATTTAACTTTTATTCTTGATATGTATTTTTTGGGACAATTTCACACGGAGCAATATGCAAAACTTAACTTTAACTGTGAACAAATATGTTACTTTTCCTAATTGACTCTGTATTTTGAGACTTGGTAAAGGCATCTTGCAAAATTTTATCTGTATGCAGGTAGCATTCTTGTACTAACGGAGACCTACAAAGCAGTCCTGAGAAGGACTTAAACTGACCAGTGGGCTTTTCATGTTTTCTTATGAGTCTGTCTAAAGCCTAGGCCACTTGTTTAAGACTGGGAAACCTAGACTCATAATAAGTGAACCTCTGTAAGTCACTGGTCCCTACTTAGGCCAGTAATGGTGGCTGAGTCAAGAAAGCCTCAAAGGACAAAACAAGGTCACAGCCAAGGACCTCTGGTTCCAAATGCCACTAAAGACTGTAGCCTCTGGAATCTCACACCTGGGTGGATTAACTTTGTACTTTACTTGGAAAAGCTAGTAAGTGGATCAGTGCTTTTGAGTACTCGCCTCCCTTCTTCAGATAACTAAATAAATATGGACCACCCACCCATAGATGGTCTTGGTATTCTGTCTCTTCAGATTATTGATCAGCACTTACTGAACCACCAGAGAAAATAGTTTATCTTAACATTTTTTAACAATTCAAACTTTAGGGGGCCACAATACAGAATTTGACTTATTAAAAAAAGTTAATATCTATCATCTTATAGTACCTAGCACTTGTCCTAAGAACTGGAAATGTCATAAGGGTTAACTCTTATCATACACATAACAACTCCAAGATGTAGGACCAGATATTAAGTATTCATTATGTAGTGGAAAGCTGAAGTTTAGAAAGATTTGACAGTTTATAGTCAAGTAAAGGAGAAAATTGAAATTAAAACAAACTCAGGTCACTTGATACCAGAACCACATTACAAACATTACATTTCATCGTTTCTATTATATTTTTATTATTGCTATGAAGAACTTGAGTTAGGAAGCTCAACACACTAAACTCTTACTGTGAGAAATGCGGTCTGTAAATGAACGGGATCAGAACTATCTGAGCCTTGATAGAAATACATAATCTCAGGCCTGCCTGCCAGATTCTGAATAGCAACAAAGTGCATATAAGATTAACATGCACTTGAACTTTTTTAAAAAGGTCATAAAAGCATTTTTTAAGTGAACAAGGAAGAAAATATTCACATAACAACCAATTTTTCCCTTAGACATTTTAGTTTCATCAGTATACAGAAAAAATGATGACAAATATGTGTACAATAAAATTCTAGCAATCTACAAAACATAGTACATAATCAGCAATATAAGATTACTGTCTTACTAGACTTATCATCCAATTCTGAGGAATATTCTTGTATCTAATCCATATTTTCTCTTCAAAGTGCTAAAGAATGGATTAAAACTTTATAAATTTTAGACTGATCACATGATACCCATTATAGAAAAAGCTAATGTTTAAGCAATAATTGACAATGAATATGTTTCATTTAACCATTTAGAAAACATTTTCAAGCTGCTGCTACGCCTCCCCTGTGCTCTTGGTCTTTGTTACCTCCATGAAGGGTTGTTCCCTGCCCTGTGCTGCTCTACCTTCCGCCCAGCTGAATATGGACTGTAGCTTCCAGTAACTGTGAGCTAAATAAACATTTCCTTCTTCCAGAAAAAGATAGCATTTTCATTTTCTATACTTAAATGTTATGAATCTTAATCACATAGAAATAATTTATTTAAACAGAAAATGTCTAAAGCACTTATTAGTATTTTTCCTGGAGAAGTCTATAAGAGGAACTATCTAAATAGTATTAAATCTTGCAGTGGTTAATAATACATTATTTGAGTAATGCAACAGATAAAATTTAATAATTATTTTATGTTTAGTAAAGCAGTAGAAAATAATTATATTTTTTCATTATCTAGTAAGTAGTCAATACAAATTATAACAAAAAATCTTAGATATATAATTTTCTTGTCAGGAGCCTCATTTTCTTATTCTTTTGAGAGTATCTGATTAGCCTTGAATTTATTCTTATGAAAGTTAGATTCTCTTATATATGATATGTTTTATACATGTGAGACATGTGGCCAGTACAAGGTTCTGAGTTTGAGTCCTGGTACAAAACAAACAAACAAACAAACAAACAAACAAGAACAAGAACAAAAAAACACAAGAAGCATGTGAAGCCATATAATGAGTATCAAGGCAGCTCACAGGAGCTCATCACTTGCACATACATGTGGCTTATCTCTGATAGCAACGACCAGCCCAATTAACACAGAAATGTTTGGGGCAATGTACACATAACTTGGCACAAAACATACAGGTATTTTGAGAAAAACATAAAACACACACCAAAAGCATGGTATAGCAAGAAAATAATAGAGCCTTCAGGAGATTTAATTTATTATAAAAAAAATACTCCAGCTAAACAAAGTTCAAATATTTTCAGAGTTCATGATATCATAATGCAGCATTCAAAAACAGAAGGTACTAGCTTATTGAACCAAGAGTTATCATATATGCTGGGATTATTAGTCAAGATAATAGACTTTTTAAATTATAGCTAACATATCAATTTAGAATGAAATCATTCTTCTTCTGGTAAACCAATGTATTATTAAGATTTTTCTAAACTCCAAATTCAGTGCTCCTCTAAAGCCCTGAAATGCCATGAACCATACAAAATGATGTGATTTATACAATAATTACTCTTTCACTATCAAGTTCTTCCCCAAACGTAGATGTTTAATACAACATTCTCCACGCATATCCAGAGTATGTGAAGATTAACCCTCAATATTGGTTAATTCAAGCAGTAGGCATGTTAAGAAAAAATAGTTTGAAAGTTCTTTAAGGTATAAGAATAATTTCATATATCACGTTTGGTACAATATACAGAGGTAGTAAAAATCAGGACAACAATACTCAAGGCAAGTATCTAGTCAGGAATATAAGTATTAGTTCTTCAGTATGGAAAGCTCAGATATAGAGCTTCAGAACCATGGATAACTCCATGGGGACTCAAGACTTTAAAATTGTTGGTTACTTTTGACATTTTCTGGTTTACCAAAGTTCATTTTCATTACATTTCAACTACTGTCATATTGTCTCAGAAGTCTTTTTGGCTCCTAAATTGAGGACAAAGAATTCACTTTAAATTGTCTGAATGACCAAATGCTTGCTCATTGGGCTTACAATATTTGCAATTCAGAATTCCTGTATCTACCAAACAACAGACAAATATCAGACCTACTTGATAGCCCCACATAATGACCCCATACTTGATGATGAAAAATAACTATAATGCCTTGAAATTATCTAGAATGAAGTATTTTCCATGAAAGTTACAAACTGCTTTTATTTCAGCCTTCATAAAGAAGTCAAGAAAGGTGATTTTTATTCCTATTTTACACATGTCAACGGAATATGCTGGAAAGATCAATGATTTACCATAAACCACAAGTAAGCCAGAACAGTCAAAATAAAAATTAGAATTTTTTTTTTTCTGAATCCAACATATTGTAAAATTTCAATTTAAATAAATATGTAACATGCAAGTATTATAATGTCTCAAAAAATACATATGTATAATTGTGAAACTATATTGTTCATAGGTTTCTGGGATTTCTTTTCTTTCCTTCACTATATATACCTTACAACATATTTCATTTAGCAGAATCTTGGTTTGGTGCCTCTCTCAAAACTCAATAGTTTGTGCCAGGGAGATGGCTCAGTAGAATAAGTGCTTCCCTGGCAAGCTCAAGGGCCTGAGTTCAATCCCCAGTTCAAAAAGTAAAACAAAAAAAAAAAAAGGAAAAAACACCTCAATAGTTCAAATAAAAGAAACATGAAAAAAACATTAAAATTTTCAATTCTATGCAGAAATAATAATGATGATAATAATAATAATAATAATAATAATAATAATAACTGAACACCACCCACCTCTATCTCAAAGATGCATGTTGCTTATCTTTAGGTGGAATTCTTCTTGGAATTCTAGTGTATCTGGAAAATACATTGCATAATTATTTGTATCTTGTAGAGTTGTCTCAGTTACTCTTCTCTTGTTGCTAAGATAAATACCTGACACTCAAAATGAAGGAAGGAAAGATTTATTTAGCTCACAGTTACTGGAGGTTTCAGTCCATACTAAGCTGTCTCCAAAGCAAAACAACACAGGCAAAGAGCAACCTTTCAAGGCAACAGCAAAGAACAGAGAGAGGTGAGTGGCAGCAGCTCCAGCAGATAGCTAGCCTCTCTCTGGGCCTCCTTATATTATAGTGCAATTTACCTGCCTCAAGGTAGGTGCAGCATCCACATCAACAATAATCAATCACAAACTCCAGAAGCTGCCCTATGATTGCATGAGACTTTGGGGAGACACCTATACACAAACCATAACAAAGGTCAATGAATATTTTCCTCAATGGAAGGGTAAAAGGCATAATACTCCTATCTATATCTATTTTTACTAAAAGATATTAAGAACTAGGTGTGTTTTGCCTGGTCCACATCTGCTGGATCTAAGAAGAGGATTTTGAAACTCCTTGACAGAACTGTGAGGTATAAGGGGATTAAGCTTGTAATTACATTATGGCTGCTCACCTCACAAGTTATAACTGTAAAGTGGCTACCTGCTAAAAAAAAAAAAAGAAAAGCAGAGTCCTAGCCCAGGTCCGGTGAGTGTGTGGGAGAGATTCCTGCTACCCTGCGCTGGTGGGACCAGTCCCAGCACAAGGGCAGCGTGGGCCAGACACTCTGCCAACCACTTGGGACACCCCCCACCACTCCACTGCACCTCCCTCCCCCCCCACCCGCCAAGTAGGAATTCCTGCCACGTTCTGGAAACCCCCAGACCCAGTCCTAG
>NW_004524624.1:13982060-13990460 GCF_000260255.1 Octodon degus | reverse complement strand
GAGCTGTGGGGGACTCAGGTCAATAATTTCTGACATTGCCAATTAAACAGAAGACCCAATGCTATTATGGGCTACTGGACTCTTTTGGAATATTTTGTTGAGTTTACACATCTATAATATTCAAATAACGCAATTTAGAATAAATGAGTACACAGATGAATGTCCATTTTGTATCTGTGTATTCAAAGTGGTTAGGATAGATATATAGTTACATTCTCTTAATGAATAGAATGATTTGTTGTAAGGTGTTTGTAAATAGGATCTCAAGTCCGCATCTTGTACAGCAATTAACCACTAAGAAGAATATATGCAGTGTGTTAGTTATTGAAACTGTTTTACCAATTTGATTTGAAACTGTCTCATTGCTGTTTATCAATAAAAGTATGAAAAAGAAAGAAAAGCAGAACTTGTATTTTATTAATCAACAGCAATTTGAGAAAAGCAGCTAGCATCTTATTTAATAATTTCTAAAATTCTTCTTATACTACAAGTGATTCTTAACAACAGATAATTTTACTCTCAAGTGATATTAAGCAATTTCTCCAGATGATTTTAATTGTAACTGACGTAGATTAGTGTTGTACTCCTGAAATATGGTGGGTAGAAGTCAAACATGCCTTCAAGTAGTTTGCAATACACAGGACAGATCAGCCTGCACTTCATATACAAAGAATTAATCCACCTAAATGTCAATGGTGGCACTGTAGAAAAATCCTTTATTGACATAAAGAATAGAAGGTATAACAGAGTGGAAAGGAATCTATAAGAGGGAAGAAACAAAGAAGGTCCATGGGGAAGCTAATTCAATATTGATGTTTTTATTTAATTTCATCTCATCTGTAAAACCAGTACTCAATACCAAGTGTCCTGGCTATGGATGTGGAATATCCTCCACCATCCGTATGTCAAAGGCATGGCCACCAAGGTAATGAGGTGGAGGCATTACTGACAGTTCCTTAGGACATTAGAGCTATGCTCTCAAATAGAATCTTGGGATGCTGATCTGTTTCTTTCTACTTCAGTTTGATATGTGATCTCTTGCCCCTACTTGGATTCTCAACATTCATTGCCCTCACCAGACAGCACATCAGTAAGATTATTCAACACTGTACCTTCAACTTTGAAAACTGTAGGCTAAATAAACCTATTTTTCTTCATAAGCAGCCCAAGTCAGTTGCTTTGGTCTAGTGATAGAAAAACTAATTATTACAGAATTCTTAGATTACGTGTACTATCCTCCAATTTAGAGTGTATTCTATTTCTCTTTGCTTTAAGTCTGATTCTCATTTCATTACTAGAATCAGATTAATTCTGAGATAATGATGATCAAAATGAGTAACCAATTCCAATTTTTCCACCAGTGTACTTCCTTCCTGGGGCCTATCTGTCCTAGAAGATCACAGAATCTTTGTATCTATAGATACAAATATACTGCAAAAAATGACCTTAGGTCATCTTCATCAAGTAGATTAATTGAAAAGTAATTTAATTTACTTCTATAAAATGTGTTGTTATTTACTATCAAGCATACTTTTTAAAACCTTTTAAAACATAAGAAACACAGACGAAGTCCGGGTGTGGTGGTGCACACCTGTAATTCCAGCACTAGGGGGCTGGGAAAATAGGAGGACGATTGCAATTCCAGCTGCATAGTGAGACCCAGCACACACACATACAAGAAACACAGGCAAAAATCAGTTGCACGTCATCTGCAACCTCGATATCTATTTTACTGAACTTATACGATTATTTTCAAATGGTATTAATAAAGTTCTTCTATTAGGTAATTGTCTCTCATTTATATTTCTTTAGTTTAAATGCCAAGATTCAAATGAAAATTGCAAGTGGGTACATAAAGTAAAATAAAAGGCATAATTTCATTGTTAATGAAAATCATACCACTTTGAAGCCCCGGCTTTCCTACAAAATTTTGAGATATGTTGTCGGACTTCGAATAAGGAATATGGGAGCCTTAACAGAAAACTAAATCATCTCCCAAAGGATATAGCAAGAAAATAACATAACTCACAGATGATTTTAATCCATTCTAAAATATATCCCTAACAAACAGAGCACAGATATTTTCAGGATTCATTATCTCAAAGTGCAATACTCAAGAATATAAAGAAGTAACAAGTAATTTGGATAAATCAGGAAAGGGTAAATTGAACAGAGTACCTTTCTTCCTTTGTTCTTGCCCATAAATAAATACAAGACAGAAATATATTCAATAGAAAATAATTAGATGCTAATAGTATACTTTCAATTTGATACAAAATTACTTTGTATATTTTCTGAACAGTTATAATAAAAATCTGTTTTCTAGGATACAGAAAAAAGTTCTTATACATTTTGAGCACTAGAATTTGGTGAATTCTTTGGAGGCAAAGCCTGGGAGATAAATATGAAAGAAAGCTAAGTGATGAGAAGTAAAATATGTCAATAACTTATTAAGCTCAAAATGTGAGTGTATTATCTTGTTCTATAGGGTGGAGGTGATAGTTATATAATGATAATATTTAGGGTAGCAGAGTAGGCTGTGTCAAAGAAATAATAAGTGACACAAATCAGAACAATAATAACTCTACTATGTATATATGAAGTAAGAGAAAGCAATGAGACATTAGCTAGGGACCTGTGAATACATTAATATGAGCTCAGGAATCCAGAACTGACTTGCAGTTCCAAGTACTTCAGCTGCAAATGAAATTTCTCATTGTCATTTCAGTTACTGGGGAAAATGATGTCATTTCTTGCTGTTGCTATTTCTAGTTTAAGTACTGCAGTGAGACCATTATAACAAAATCTCTGCCAGAACCAAAACACACTAGACCCAAACAAAGGAGCTACACAAGCTCACTTCTTAGCTAAAGCAATAAAAGTCATCTCTCTGATGAACATAATATTTTTAATTTGAACATATAACCTCATGTTCTATTGCTTTATTAATTCCCTTGTCTGTTCTTTTACACATTCTCAAAAGAATATCACACACAGACAAAAGAGAGATAGATAGGATGCAAACTTCTAGCTAGATATTATGTATAGGCAAATAAAATATATCTGAATACTAAATATATTTACATAATAGGCACATGTAATTACATAATAGGATCATTTGTTTTATAAACATCAAGTTCTTTGACTTAGTTTCTGCCTTCACATACGCCACTAAACAACACTATAGACTTACTGTTAAATAGCAATTAATCAAATTGATTTCATAAAAATTTTAATTGTACATTGTCTTTAAGATCATGTATGATTTTGGTGGTACAAATGAATAAGACATGGCTTTCAAGGAGTCCATTAGTCGGCAGTATATATCATTGAAAAACATTTTTGAAATGCAATAATAGATGTATGTGCTAGGAAACTGTATAATGGAGGAAATGATCAATTCTGCTGGAGTAGATCAAGATTTACAGAACACATTGGACTGAGACTTGAAAAGTGGTAAAGAGTTCCCCATTCAGATAAGGAAGAGAGATCAGTGCAGGTATAAGAGATAGATACACTGCTTAAGGCAGTTGGCATTTATATTAGCTCAATATTTCTAGAAACAGTGCTTGAAGCAACAATTTGTATGTTAATGTTTTCAGGTGAGAGAAATCCTAGAAAAGCAGCAAGAAAGAAAATGAAGAGTGATGTACTAAAGGAAGGAAGACAAATAGGAAAAAAATCATAGGTCTGGACACTGCCTAAAATCTAACACAATTGATTTTGTTTGACCTTCTAGGACTGATTTTTTTTTTTTTTTTGAACTGGGGGTTGAACTCAGGCCCTTGTGCTTGCCAGGCAAGCACTTATTCTACTGACCTATCTCCCCAGACCCCTAGGACTGTTTTCTATGAGGAAATATTAACATCTACATTTTATGTAAGTCCAAGAGGAAAAGGATTAAGAGTGTATGCACTATGTCCCACTTCTTATTAATTGAGATGTGAAAATTCAGGGTTGCACATGCATAGGTACCAAATGGATGCTATGGCATTTTACACTTCAATAACAACCAAAAGCACCATGTGGAGAGGTGGGCGGTGCACAGTGCAAGCCTGAGACAATGTGCTGCAGTTAATAATCAGAGCTGAGTAACAAAAATGACAACAGACAAAGGGCAGTTGACGTCAACTATAGCTGAAGCAGCATTTGAGAAATATCTGGTACAGGCAACCTTCTACACCGCTCAGAGTCGTTCATATCCTGCCACTTTATCCAGTTCCCACATTGCCAAATGGTCCTCCAGTTCTGTGAAAATAAAGTGTCCTCAGTTTCCCAGAGAGAAAACAGAAGTCACAGAAACACATTGTCTGAAAATCTGAAGGCAAACGGACTGGCAAAATGAACCACAGTACTCAGGAGCCACTTTTCCATTAGGCTCCAATCACTAAAGGGCTACAACCACTTAAACTATGTGGGGTGAAGGTCTGCTTAGACTTCATAGAGAGCTATCTTTACAAAGGTGACAAGTCCCTCTAGGAAAAAAGCAGTGAAATATTTAACAAATATATTTGTGGTGATTTTGAAGATTTTAGGTTTCCTTCAATGAACTCTGAGTTTTTTTAACTGATTTAGGTATACAAACTGGTAAGGCAAAATTTTCATTTCAGTAGCCATTGTTACACCATCTCTTCCTTTTTTAAATTAATTTTATTGAGAAACAAATAGCAATGAGACAGTTTCAAAACCTATTAGTAAGACAGTTTCCATAATTAATACGTTGCATATTGTCTTTGTAGTGGTTATTCATAGTACAAGATACAGACATGATATCCTGTGCAAACACTATTAGTACAATCATTCTTCTCATTGAATTAAGAGAAAATAGCTGTATATCTATCCTAACATCATTTCTTCCTATCAATAAAAAAACCACAGCTTCAACCTATAGGACTCCTAGGACTATCACAATCTCTTAACCTGTTACATAGATCTTAGTAGTTGAGACACTGACTGTCATTTTGCCTCCTTACCAATTATGGCAATTCATCTGCCTTCCATCTGACAAACTGAGTGATTCCCAGTTGTACTAAGGAATCTAGTTTCACAACAGTATTTCTCATCATCCCGGCCAAGCGTTAATTGTCATATGAAATTGTCTCAAAGATTCCACTGTCTCTTTTACCACCATTGAGAGGTGTGTTCATTATTACCTTAGAGTGAAAAGAATATCTTTAATTTTCTAAAAAGCCATTAAGATAGTGGCTTCTCATGTGTTTGCATAAAACTCATTCTGAATTCTTCATCTCTTTGAATACTCTGGCAAGCATAATTCCTAAGCTTCAACAAAAAACATCAGAGTAGTCATTAGTGCCATGTGCCTGCTGGGATATTTAAATATGATCCATGTATGAGAATTTCCATGTCAATGAATTCTGTTTCTTCTCTACGGTATAACATACACAAGATTTACTTAAAGACCTACTTTCCAGTTTTCTGCCTTTGCACGTAGTCAGAGCCGTCATCTCCTTTGACTGATATGATGCTTCCTCAAAGAGCAGGTACTTTATCTCCCAGTTGAATTTAAATTATGAAACTGAGGCCTTCTGATTTTCAAAAAAAACCCTGAGAATTAACATGAGCAGATCACAAAGGAGCAAGTGCCATCTGACGAGACACTTATCAGTGTTGAATTAAAACAAGGTCTTCAGACAAGGGAAATTTGTATGATCTGAGCAAAAAGAAAAAGAAAAAGAAAAAGCTGCATCTAATGGACTTGACAAATCAGAAAAATTTGGATGTTTGATTTTCTCTGGTTTGTTTTGACAAACATCCCAGTCTATTTAAGTCTCTGATTTTATTACAGGAGAACAATGAGTCTGAGCTCCCACTTGTCCTTTGCAGATTTGAAGCCTCAGAATCACATGCTAGACTTTATTATAGCAAAATAACATGACCTTACTTAAAGATTTTCTTCCACTCATGGTAACATTTATATTAGAGTAATTCCTTTATACTTGTTTATTATTTCAGAGCAGAAAACTCTCACTGAATTTGCCTGGGGCATTTCCAGAGACAATAGATAGCTCTATATTTTCCCAAAATTCAAGTTTGATTCAACTACTTTATAAAATACATCCATCACCTCTTATGATAAATATATAGTCCAATACCTAAGTAATCTTTGTATAAATTCATAATTCTTAAATGGCCCACTTTGCTAGAATATAGTAGGACCAGAGGAATTCAACCACTATTTCCCTGCCAGCTCCATTCCCTTCATACCCACAGCACTGTGGCTGAGACTGTGAGCTCTCCTGTGAATGCACACAGAGAACCGAGCTTGATTTATCCAAGCACCACAATCAACTGCTTCTTAGCCATTCTTTCCACTTTGAGTTCTTCATACCAAAGATACAGTCTACCCTTAGGAGGACATACACAGTGAGTAGGTCTGTAAAGGCAGTGAATTGAGGATGAGAATGCAAGAGTTCCAGATAACAAGAGTGATCAAGGAAGCAACATTCAAGCCAGGTCAACATGTATGGGCAATCCAGAACATGTCTTGTAGAGGACAGGACCTAGACAACAAGCCTCTCTTCCCTGGGTCTAGGTTTATTGTTTGAAAGCAGTAATCATTATTTATATAACTTGTACTCATGAATGCCAAACAATATGATGTAATACTGCACTGTGTATTTTTAAAATGTGTGATAGTTAAGGTAATAAACACAGATGGCCATAAGAATGTTAGATAAAATTATGATAAAGGCTATATTAGCAAATTTGAGCTCCTTCAGTAGATGTTACTGCCACTTTATTCCTTTACTAAATTAATTGGAACCAGTGAAAGCTCTCCTATCAAAAGAAATGAAGGTATTTGATTATGAAATTTCTAAAAAAATATTCTCTATATGGCTTCATCTTTCTTCATAGAAAGCAATACTAATATAAAGTCTGGGAAAATAGATCTCAAAAATAGAAATTATGTTTTTATTGTGGTTTTGTGGATATTTCCTCTGCAGTGTCAGGATTCACTTGATACACTAAAAGATATTAAACAGATGTGTTCTAGCTGAGAATAAACAAACTTTAAGTGAATAAATGTTTCTTGTAAAAAATTCAAATATGGATTTTATTCTGGCCAAGAACTAAAACATGCAAAGTTCTAAGAATTACAAAGTCCCTATAGAACCAGTTTGGGGAATAGAAAGGAAAGAAATCACTTAATGATCAGAGTGGGCAATGAAAATGAGAGACACACGATAGGATTTACCATGCTAACAAAGTTGTTTTTCCATATTTTAGTCGTGTATTTCTAGGAGCTGCTCAGTGGACCAATATTAATTCTTTAATATTAATATTTTGTATTTTGCCAAGGTAAATGATTTTATGTAAGCTCTTCTACCTACTTTCATCATCTCAAGTAGGAGTGGATGACTTAGCATTCAATATTTAAAATAGTTACAATTTCAAAATAAAATACAGTTCCCAAACACATTTGGCCTTGTGAAAAATTAATAAATGATTAGGTTTTAATTTTTTTTAATTTAGTCAACCATTTGGACAGTTTTCAGTGCTACACAGAAGGAGTTATGTTGAAGAATATTTATAAATTTTATGGTTCTGCCAGTGATTGATATACTTGCTAATCTAGTTGTCTAGTGTCATGCAAATTGCACCTGTCTACCTTTTGAAGCTTCAAACTAAAATTCTTAAATTTTTATAGTTACCATTAAAATTGAGGACAAGTCTGGACACACAGGTGGGTAAGATTGTCTTACCAGTGAAGATATACAGTGAGTTACACTAAAATCCTCAATCTTTTAAAATATATTTATAAATATTGAGGCAATTTCAAATAACTTCTTAAGTCTACTGATCCAATGTCTCATTAAATGAGCCCTAGGGATTACTAAGCTTCTTATATTCTACTCTTCTCTGACAGTCCCAGCTTTTAAACACTCCTTTTTATTTCTTTAAGTTCAGGCAGGTTACTAGGTGTTAAATATGATTTACTTTGTTGAACATACAATTTACAGTCTATCAAATACTATAATTGAAGCTGTTTTGTTTACAACTAATTGTTTCCTGGTGTCACTTGTACTTTGTTTGAACCAAGAAGGTAAAAAGAACCTCAGTAACTACATGGTTTAAAATTTTTAACATCTAATTTTAATTTTCAGTCTAATTTTAATTCTTTAAATTGTGCTTTTCTTTAAAGCAGTTTCTCACACAAAGTTGTAATTGTTTTCTTCCATTCTGGTAAACAGAGCATAATGTTTAACTTTACTGTTTCTTTTCAGGTTATATTTCAAAACTACGATTTCCACTGCTTCTTTTTATCCTAAATATTCCTTCATATTCTTATGTACATTTTAAAATTTTAGAGTGTATTTATTTGATTTAATGTTATTTTCTATCTGATATGAATAGTTTTTAACTCAATAATTTTCTTTT
>NW_004524624.1:13981005-13981960 GCF_000260255.1 Octodon degus | reverse complement strand
AGCCAGACACAAGCCAGACGCAGCTGGATCAGTCCAAACTTTGTAGAGCTGCACCTGAACTTCAGTATGTGCAAAAGTTATAACTACAGCAAAGATCTACAACAAAGGTCAGGAGACAGTGCTGCACAAAATGATGAGAAGGAACAAAATGTAACCTCAGAACCCAAGCCCACCCGTCACAAGTGCAGAGGACACTAACACAGAAAAAATTGGAAATCACACAGCTGAAAGCAATGAATCAGTGGTTTCTGAAATGAAGAAAGAGCTGCAGAAATATATAGAGGACGTTAGATTGGAAATGAGAAAAGAAATCCTTGAATTAATAACATCTGCACTAAAGAATCAAATGCAGAAACATATGGGAGAAACCCAGTGCCCACCCAGAACAAGTGCAGAGGACACTAGCTCAGCTCAAATGAATGAATTAAGAGCGTCGATAGTAAATGAGCAACAGCAGAAAGATAAACAGGAAATCAGAGCGCAATTGTTTTCTAAAATAAAAAAAGAACTCTCAGAACTCATAGCATCTGAAGTAAAGAAGCAACTACAGAAACATAGGGAGGAAATGCAATCTGAAAAAAACACTGCAGTAAAAGAATTCACAACTGCTTCTAAAGAAGATATTGATTAAAAAAATAGAGGAGATTAGAAAAATGATGGATTCCTTGAATGAGCAGTACAAGAAAGAAATACATCGCGTGAAGCAGAGTCAAAGAGATATAGAGGAAATTAAAATCTCAATCACAAGCTTGCAAAGCCGTTTAAGTGAGTGTGAAGACATAGTTTCTGATCTTTAAGATGCTGGTGCAGTTAGTGAAAAGGTAAGAAAGGATCTCTTAAAAACAACAAGGATGTAGGAAAGAATAATCCATCACCTGCAAGATGATGCAAAGATGAACAATGTGAGACTAATAGGCATCAATGAGAAAGAAGGAGTCAACACAAATGACATTAA
>NW_004524624.1:13973933-13978920 GCF_000260255.1 Octodon degus | reverse complement strand
GCATGTGGTGCTGGGGGATTGAACCGCGGTCCCTGATGCCTTGCCAAGCTTGTTCTAAGTAGGTGCTTTAGACCACTGAGCCATCTCTCCAGCCCATAACTCAATAATTTTAATAGAATTGAACAATTGAGTTTCCTCTTTGGGTAAGACGTGATAAAATTATATTAAGTGAGAAAAACAAACAAGGAATTTACTAGGCACCAAAAAAAGATAGCATTAACACTCATTTCCAAATTTGTAGGAGAGAGCCAAAGAGATACTTCAGTGGTCTAAGCACCGGCCTTGCAAGTAAAAGGACCCGGGTTTGATCCCCACTACCACATACTGTGCCGGCCCTGCACTGAGCCAGCCACTGAGACTGGGCTGGCAGGGTAGCACATGCCTGTAATTCCAGCGCTGCAGAGGCTGAGACAAGAGGATCACTATGAGTCTGAGTTATGTAGTGAGACTCTGTACCAAGTAGATAAATAAATCTAAAAGGAAAATTATACAAATTTGCTGAGAGATTGACACATAGTAGTGACCACCTCCAACCAGGTGAGCATATTACCTATGGATACTTTTCTTTGACATTTATGATAGAAATTGTTTTTCCTACACCACTGTTATATATTTTTATAAATGTTGTTTATTGAAATTTCCCATGAGAACTGTCATTTTAAGTATTTTATAGTGTTACAAAATATTAAGATATATCTTCTAATAAACTGTGCCAAATGAGTTAAATTATATGGAACTTAATTTTTAAAGTTTATTGGCAACATTTAAATTTATAATGTAATTCCTTTTCTACTCATCTAGCACAATGATGCTATATGCTGTTGTTAGTAAAGATATTTTTAAAACAATGCAAATTTAATTAAGCATTCCCCTCAAAAAATATAACAGAAATGACTTTGGAACTTCAAAATCCCTGTGAGAAAATAAAATTACTGTTCATTTTATGTCAACAGACATAGATTTAATTAACTATTGTGTGAAAATATAGATCACATATTTAATTAAACATTTTCAATGGCATCAGAGATTTTAGCCATCAAATGACAACGAAAACTCAAAAGGAATAACTGAGATTACCTCATTTGCAACTTCATAATTATCCAACACTGGGGAAAAAAAGTGTTGAGACTGAGAGTCCTACATTTCAAATAAATTTAATTTCCTCAACTGTTAATCACATTTTGAACATATTTTAATATACACATACAATATTAATTTATAATTATCCAAAAAGAACATTTTATCCATTTTTTCTAATTAATAAATATTTACAAAACAAATAAATAGATAGGCATATGTATTCTATTACTGAGGCACAAATGACCATAAATTTTGTACTTTAAACCATCGATATTTCCTCACATCACATTCTATGGACCAAGAATCTTAACACGGCTTAACTGAGACCTCTCCCTCGCCATCACTTCCAAGACTGTCTTCAAGGCACTGACCAGAGTGAGACCTTACCTCAGGCTTGACTGCATCTAGGTGGGTATGAATACTGGCAGGATTTAGATCTTTCGAGTCTGTCTAGTGAAATCATTAGCAGCTTTCTGACTACTGGGAAGAGATCATCTTTGTTTCCTTGGTTCTCTTCACATAGCAATTTGCTTCATTAAAGCTGGCAATGGAAAGACTCAGTAAATGGAGACTGTAACAAACCAGTAGTTACTATCTCCTACTATGTGATCATGGAAGTGATAGCCTATCACCTTTTTCATATTTCATTGAATAGCAACAAGTCATAGATTCTGTCCACAATGAAATAAAATTAAAATACCATGAGGCAAGAATCTCTTGGTAAGACAGATATGAATTCAAGAACTTTGTTTCAGAGGCTGGGAATACTGTTGTGAACAAGACAGACAAAACACGCTAGCCTTTTCTTACCCTCTATTACTTTTGGTTGATATTTTATAGATAGTCACCCAACTGCCTGAATTTACATGATGAAATAAAGAAGTGGGAAAAATTAACCATTGTTAACATCATCCAGATATAAAATAATGAACCCGGTATAGACTTGGAGCACAGGAAATTGGAAAGAACTACTAAAAACATATCAGTAATCAGTTGCTTTTAGCAAAGGGAGAATTAAAAAGAGAGAAAGCAAAGATGGCTTCAACATTTATAGTCTGCCCAATTTTAAAGAATAATGGCATCTATAAACATACACTAAAAGGACGTTTCCTTGGAAAGAAAGGTTAGAGTTAGAATAAAATTTTCAGGTGAAATGTTCACCAAAGAGTAAAATAGAAAGGATGTAAGTTTTAAAGTCAAATCAGAGATACAGAAATAGAAAATTGCCCTCCAAAAATAGTTCTCCTTTGATTAAGTGGAAAAAAGAAAGTTCTGCTCTATCAAGCTTGAATTGTACATAATAGAAAGGATAGTTCATAGAAAAGGAACAATGTAATTTATCTTTAAAATAGTCTTGGACAAGACCCTGCACACCCCAGGGGAACAAGGCCCTGTGTAGTGGGACACTGTTTGCCAAGATGCCCCACAGAACCAGCCATTGAAGACTGAAGACCTGACCTAGACTGGGAGTGTTTTGCACAGTTGGAGGCAGCAGTGAGGACAAGAGACACTTTCTCCAAGTGGCATGTCCTACAGTCTATGGCTGGTGAATGAGCTATAGTAGGGGCATAGTGCCCTCCACTGAATCCCATGATGTAGCAGCTAAAGGGTGGATGGGCCATTTTATTTTGAAGGGCTCCAGGGTTTGAATTCTAGCACCATAACAGCCCAGGCAGTTTCAATGCCAGTGTCTGGGAGTGAAAAGAGGGAAGAGCTGCCCTGCCACAATAAACATCTGGCAGTTGAATAACGGACTTGGGGGAACCTGGCTGAAAATTACGAGATGAAACCCAGACTCCAATCCAGCAAATGCCAAAAGCCAGTACTCAGCCCTAGCTTCAAAGGACTAGAAGCAACCCCATCACCTGTGACTGGACAAAGGCACAGTCCACCCAATCCTTGGTCCAAAACCACCAGCAGGCAAGATGTCTAGGCTGATGACAAGACAAGGGCACCCACTGCCCCACACCCTGTGTGCTGCAGCACAAGCAGGAAAGCAGCCTTGGGCTGAACAAGGGTGTTACCACCTTCCCAGGGACCAATAGATTGGCTATCTGTGAACTAGAGCATTCCCCTTTCTCTTCCAACAATTCATTTAGGAGAAGTCAACAGTATGGCCAAGATCAATTTGATGCACTCAAAAGTAACTCTACTGTAGACTTGTAAGAATTATTCTGTACTGATTCCAGCTTTGACTAGGGAACTCATACCAAATTGTGAGCACCAAAGGCATTAAAAATTTTTTCATCTTTTTTTTCAGTTTGGTGGATAGTTGTATATTTTTTTTATTTTAACAGAAAGACAAAAAGCAATAAAAATGATACAGGGGTAAGGAGGATGGCTCAGTGGAATAAGCGCTTCCGTAGCAAGTGCAAAAGTCTGAGTTCAATTCCCGGTTCCACAAAAAAAAAAAAAAAAAAAAAGGAAGAAAAAAGGAGACCCAGTCATAGCCCAGGTCCGGTGAGTGTGTGGGAGAGATTTCTGCTACCCTGCGCCGGCGGGACCAGTCCCAGCCCAGGCGGAGCATAGGCCGGACCCTCTCCCACCCCATTGGGACACCAACCACCACTCCGCAGACCTCCCCCAACCCTCCCCCACCAAGGAGGAATTTCTGCCACGTTCCAGGAACCCCCAGACCCAATCCTAGCCCACGTCCCCTGAGTGTGTGGGAGAGCTTCCTCTTCCCCCTACTTCAACTTGCAACCTCCAGGCACAGCTCAGGCCTGGCATACATGCCTGGGGTGCAACTCTGCAGCTGCAATCCCTGCAGAGAGTGTAGAGGATAGATCCACCCAGCTAGTCCAGGAGCAGAACATCTTGCACAGGAACACAACAGGTTCACCCTCAAGGGCAGCAGCGGGAAGGAGCTGAGCACAGCAGCCAGACCCAAGCCAGACACAGCTGGATAAGTCCAAACTTTGTAGAGCTGAACCTGAACTTCAGTACGTGCGAAGGTTAAAACTACAGCAAAGATCTACAACAAAGGGCAGAAGACAGTGCTACACAAAATGATGAGAAGGAACAAAATGCAACCTCAGAACCCAAGCCCACCCTTAACAAGTGCAGAGGACACTAATGCAGAACAAATTAGAAATCACACAGCTAAAAGCAATGGATCAACACCTTCTGAAATAAAGAAACAGCTGCAGAAATATATAGGGAACCTCAGATTGAAATTAAAAAAAGAAATCCCTGAATTAATAACATCTGCACTAAAGAATCAAATTCAGAAACATATGGAAGAAAACCAGAGCCCACCCAGAACAACTGCAGAGGATACTAGCTCGGCTCAAATGCATGAATTAATAGGGTCTATAGGAAATAAGCAACAGCAGAAAGATATAGAGGAAATCAGACAGCAATTCTTGAAATAAAAAAAGAACTCTCAGAACTCATAGCATCTGAAGTAAAGAAGCAACTACAGAAACATAGGGAGGAAACCCAATGTGAAAAAAAACACTGCAGTAAAAGAATTTATAACTGCTTCTAAAGAAGATATTGATAAAAATGTAGAGGAGATTAGAAAAATGACGGATTCCTTGAATGAGCAATACAGGAAAGAAATAGAACACATGAAGGAGAGTCAAAGAGATATAGAGGAAATTACAATCTCAATCACAAGATTGCAAAACCGTTTAAGTCAATGTGAAGACAGAGTTTCACATCTTGAAGATGCTGGTGCAGCTAGTGAAAAGGTAAGAAAGCATCTCTTAAAAAAAACGAGGATGCAGGAAAAAATAATCCATCACCTGCAAGATGATGCAAAGATGAACAATGTGAGACTAATAGGAATCAATGAGAAAGAAGGAGTCAACACAAAGGACATTAAAAAAATATGGACAGAAGTAATAGTAGAAAACTTCCCAAATATGAGGAAACAATCTGACATTCAGGTAACTGAAGCATA
>NW_004524624.1:13966113-13966628 GCF_000260255.1 Octodon degus | reverse complement strand
TGGGTTCTTGGGTTCTCCTCCAAATAGAGCCAGGGCCAGGCCTCTCTTGATGTCCTCATGGCCATAGATGGAAGGTGCGATGCTAGCAAAGATCTTCTCCCCAATCTGCTGGTCCTTGGAGAGGCTGGTAATCATTTTCACATCCTCATCAGTCAGCTCTCCAACAGCCACCTTGTTATCCTTCTTGGCCACATGGTTGGCCAGGATGACTGTGGCAAACACTGGAAAGCCATTGGTAGTGTTGAGGGAGCCGTCATAGTTGTTGTGGTAGATGCCGGTGAGTTCAATCTCATCCCCGGGTTTACAGCTGTCCACCAGGTCAGCGAGGAGGATGGCGTCCTTGGAGCGAGGTAGCCGGCCGGCCGCCACTTTGCCTGGGCTCTCCTGGATCCGGATGCGTTAGTAGTTCTGATAGACGGTCTCCTCCATGTTGACTTCGAAAGGTCCCAGGGACTGGCACTCGGGACAGGAGCCTGGCTTCACTTCCTGGTTCTGGGACTGGCAGAAAGGCCCGA
>NW_004524624.1:13953361-13965253 GCF_000260255.1 Octodon degus | reverse complement strand
TCTCCATCCTCCTCTTCTTCCATGGGGCCCTCGGTGCCTAGCAGGCCCTCAGACTCATCCTCAAAAGGAGGAAGGTCCCGACCAGGGCTAGAGGTCAGGGCATCCGTGCGCCTTGAGCTTCGCCCAGGGCTGGACGTAAGGGGATCATTGCCTCGCTGCCGCGGGGCAGGACTGGACTCAGAAGATTCCGCCATCAGAGAGCCGCGCTGCACTCCTTCCAGCTCCTGCAACTAGCAGTTTTCCCGCGAAAAGCCCATATCTTTTTTTTAACCATTCCTCAATTTGTGGGCATTTGAGTTGTTTCCAAGATTAAACTATTACCAATTGTGCTGCTATAAACATGGTGCACAAGTATTGTTTTGGTATAATGTTTACAATACTTCTGGAAAAAAAAAATCCAGAAGGGAAATAGCTGGGGTGAATGGACCTCTAACCCAAGTTTTCTGAGAAATGGTCACACTGATTTCCACAGTAGATGAACCAGTCTATACTCTGACCAACAGTAGAGAAAGGTTTCTTTTTCTCATAGTGATAGCAACATTCGTTATTAGTTGTTTTTTTAATGATAGCTATTCTTTAGGGAGTGAGCTGGAATCTCAGTGTTGTTTTAATTTACATTTCTTGAATGATCAATGATGTTGAACTTTTTTCTTTTTTCTTTCTTTTTATTTTCCTTTTTTGTATTTAGCGCAGGGTCTATAGGGTCTACAAGGTCTCACTATGTAGATCAGACTCATAGCGATCCATCCATGTTCAGCCTCCCAAGATCTGGGATTATAAGTGCCTGCCATCATGATCAGTCTCAATAGCCTTCTCAGTGTGCCCCTGGGACAGGGTCAACATGGCACACTGGGGATCAAACCGCAGCCCTTATGCTCTGCTTAAGCAGGCATTTTAATCTACTGAGCTATTTGGCTGGTCCTGAAAATGTTTTCATATATTTATTTTCCACTTGTATTTCTTCATCTGAGAAGTGTGTATTTATCTCAGATGCCCATTTTTTGATTGGGACTTGAATTTTGAGTCTTTTGAACACAATTCCTCATATGTTATTGACACAAGTTTTTTGTCAGGGGGACAGTTCGCTAAATATTTTTTCTCCAGTTCAAGAGTTTTCTTTTCACTCTCTTAGTGATTTCTTTTGATGTGGAAAACTTTTTAATAAGATGAGATCCCAGTTCTTGATTCTTTGAGTATTTCTCATTCAGTTTGGCTTTTGTTCATGAACTCTCTCTGCCTAATCTTATGCCTTCAAGATTTCTACCTACTTCCTCTTCCAGTAGAATTATTGTTCATTTTGTTTTCTGACTCTCTCATTGCTCACTGGTCTTGTGGTACTCTCTAAGATATATTGGTGAACTAACAGTGTCTCCAGTCATTCTATTCTTCCTAGAAATTTTGCTTTCTCCTCCATTATTTCTCTCCTGTCCACTTCTTCAATTGCATCAAAAATGGGTGATTGTCTTTCATCTTTGCTTCTCCTATATACATTTCTCTGTTTTCTCACCTATCCCTTTTAAATGCCCCTCCACACAGGATAAAATCACCCTACAAAGGGATGCATACAAATTTCTAGTCTATGTTGGAGGTTGTTATATAACTAGATTATCAGTTTCTAGGCTGTGCTTGATGTTATTATTATTACCAACTGTACTACTTTAGCCATGATGCCATACATGTTGTAATCAGTTGTTAACCCTTGTACAATGACACTACGATAATCTGGGGCCACAATCATTCCTACAGCTCATACCAAGGAAGTGGTTACTGAAACAAATAGCAACACGTAATCCCTTATAAAGTGGAGACATAAGATCCTAGGAAAGACACAGGAACCAACATCCAGCTACACTTTGAAGACATCCCTGAGGCAAGGGATTTCATGGAGGAGCATCAATATATGTGATAAAACTACCTTACGTAAAAAATACAAACAGAAATACTTTAAAAATTAAAATTAAAAAATAGAAAATGACAAGACATAGAAGTAAAATTGAATGTCATACTTCCAGCACACAAATTAAAATGCAGGGGATGATGACATAGAGAAAAACAGTTGCTATCAACATGAATTAACTGGAATGATAGTAGAAGAAATCAAAAATATAGACATGAAGCTATAGAGGATATCAAAACAGAAATAATCTCACAGTAAAAAAAAATGATGGCAATATTAATGAAGAACTTATATCTGTAATAGATAAAAATTTTAAGAAACAGAGAAACATGGAAAAATAAAGGGAACAAAAAAATGTCCAACATAAGAAAGAAATGTAACCTATGAGAAACATTGAAATAGATATCCAGGAAATTAAAAATTCCATTAGAAGTTTGCAAAGCCTTATGAAAGTGAAGATAGAAGATCAGATCTAAAAGACAGGATAATGGTTAGTGATCACAAAAAGAAAGATCTCTTAAAGATAACAGAAGACCGTGAAAAAAATCCAACAACTGCAAGACAATGTAAAGGAGATCAACATAAGACTAATTAGAGTCAAAGAAAATGTGGGAGTCAGCACAAATAGCATATAAAATCTATTCAGAGACGTAATAGCAGAAAAATTTCCAAGCATAGAAAAATAATTTGACATACAGGAAGTGAAGCATACAGAACTCTAATTAGTCATGACTAAAATAAAGCTGCAAAAATTACTGAAATTTAGCACAGAACAGAATATTAAACAGTGTTAGAGAAAAGAAATAAATCACCTACAAAGGACAGTCCAACAGAATCATAGCAGATTTCTCAATATAAACTCTTAGTGAAGGAGATCTTGGAGGGAAGCATTTCAAGCCCTGAAAGAAAGCAACTTTCAACCTAGATTGATATGTTCTGCAAAACTATCTTTCAAAAGTAATGAAGAAAAAAATATTCCCATGAAAAAGAACAACTAAAGGATTTCATAACAACCAAACCAGCCCTACAAAGGACTTTGAAATGTAGTCTAAATAAGAGAAAAGAAAGCCCACAATATCAAGCGTACCACTAGAAAGAAGCCACCAGACAGAGGAAGCAATTAAACACAGAGGAAAGACAGGCCTAACAACAGAAAAATAATATGACCAAGAAAACCCAATGCATATCAGTTATAACCATCAATATAAGTGGTCTCAATTCACCAATAAAAAGAAATAAAGTGGCAGAAAAGGTTAAGAAACAATAACCAATAATATGCTACATTCAAGAAATACATGTAACTCAAAAAGAATTCATAGGTGAAAGTCAAAGGATGAAAAATAATAGTCCATATAACAGGAATCCAGAGACAAGCAGAGATAGCTATTCCACAAACAAAGTAAACTTCAAACCAAGACTGATCAAAAGAGACTAAGAAAGTCACTACACTTTTTAAGGAAAAACTCCAAGAATAAAAGATAACAATCACAAATATATAACACCAATTACAGGGACACCCACCTATATAAAAAAGTATTAACAGGCATTAAAAATCAAATAAGCACTGGCACAGTTGTAATGGGGACTTTAATGCCTCATTGTCACAAATTGATAGATCAATCAGACAAAAAAATCAAAAAAGAAATACTGGAAACCATAGAAAACATTGAACAAATTGACTTAGTAGATGTCTACAGAATGTTCCACCCAACATCATCAGAATACACAATCTTCTGTAATGCATATGGCAAATTCTCCAAAATAAACCATGTACCAGCCCATAAAGCATGCTTAAGTAAATTCAAAAGAATGAAAATTACCATATACCCATACTGTTGGGCCATAGCGCAGTAAAACTAGAAATCAACATCAAAAGCAACCACAAATATTCCATAGTCATATGAAAATTAAATTTTAATACAATTCTGAACAACAGATGGGTCACAGATGAAGTTAAATAAGAGACTAATCAGTAGCTACAACTAAATGACAATGTCAGTATAACATATGGAAACCTATGGGATGCAATGAAAGCAGTCCTAAGAGAAAAATTAATAGTAATTAATTCTTACATCAGGAAAACAGAACCAGCTCAAGTTAACAACCTAATGTTGACCTTAAACTTCTAGAAAAAGAAAAACACATCAAGCCCAAAGGTCATACAAGGGAGAAAATTATAAAGATTCAAGAAGAAATTAATTCAGTAAAGATTAATAAAATAATACAAAAATAAATGAATAAGAGTTTCTTTGAAATGTTAAATAAAATTAACAAACCCTTAGCCAAACTTATCAAAAAAGGAAAGACTTAAATACACGCACTTAGGATTGAAAAAGGTAAAATCACAATGTGTCCTATGGAAATCCAGAAGATCATCAATACCTACTTTGAGACTCTTTAATCTAATAAGATGAAAAATAGAGAAAAAATGGACAGATTCTTAGATACATATGAATTACAAAGTTGAAACAAGAAGTTATGAAAGTTCTAAGTAAGCTAACATCAGCCAATGAAATTTAAAATGTAATTAAAAATTTACCAATAAAGCAAAGCCCAGGCCCTGATGGATTCACAGTTGAGTTCTATAACAAATTTAGAGAACTAATCTACTAGTGGTGAAACTCTTTAAGGAAATTGAAAGGGGAATAATAATTCCAAAAGTCATTTCTAGAGACAAGGACTACCCTGATTCTAAAACCAGAGAAGAACCTAATCAAAAAAGAAAACTACAGGCCAATCTCCCTAATGAATACAGATGCAAAATTCCTCAACAAGATACTATCAAACCAAATATAGCAAATCATCAAGAAAATTATACTCCACGATGAAGTAGGATTCATCCCAGGGCTGCAGGGATGGTTCAACATATGCAAATTAATGAATATAATACACTATATTAACAGAACCAAGAACAAAACACATATGATCATTTAGAAGTTCAACACCTATTCACCTTGCTAGATACAGCCACTCCATCTTGGACTTCCACTGTTTAGTAAGAAAGAATAAAAAAAAAGAAAAGAAGAGAGGGAGATGGGGAGGAGGAAGGAAGAAAGGAAGGAGAGAAGGAAGGAAAGAAAGAAGGGAGGGAGGGAGGGAGGGAGGAAGACTTTTTTGTGTGCAATGGAATACTACCCAGCATAAAGAAGTACCTTTTTACATTTATAGCTAAATAAATGCACCTTGAGACCATACCCTTAAGTGAAACACTCAGACACATATGTGTAAATATCTTACTGTTTCTTTGCTGTGAGAAACTGAAACTAAATAAGAACCAAAATATAAAATAGATACTATGAAATAGGAAGTAATGTTTCAAAGGGAATTGGGACAGAAGGATAGAAAGGAAAAGAAAAGAAATGAGGTAAAAAGGAGAAACTGAAACAAAGCTTTGTAAGTAAGGAGGGTAAGAGGGGTTATACAGAAGGGAGGGAGTGGGGAAAAAAGAAACTTAAGATGTGTCTTGTACAGGTGCAAATTCCCTACAATGGATGTGATCATATCCATATCTAAATTGTTCCAATAAACTTAATTATAAAATTTTACAAGTCTTTAATTGACATATTAGTTTTATCTGTTGCAAATCAGACATAAGAAGTATCTAAAAAGTCATGGGATTCCCTTTCATTCCCTGCATCCTTCTAGCTGTGGCTTTGTCACAGTTGGCCTTCTCACCATGCCCAAATACGGAGGATAGTACAACACTTGGATTTAGATCATGTGTGCTAATTACCAGTTATGAAACACAAGCAACTTGCTTTTCCTGAGTCTCTAGTCTTCTTACAAACATGGGTACTCATGTGTGTCCACCCACCTGAATGGTGTAGTTTTAATGCAAATGCCCTAAAGATATGAGAAGTGTAATAAATTCAAAAACTATCATCTTTGCTATTTATAATCATAGTTATTACTTAACATTCTAGTTTGTGATAGCAAAGTCTCCTTTAAAATTAAAGCAGAAGACCCTGGATGTAATAACTTTGAAGTCTGCAAACATTAGGGTGTGGAATATTCAGTAGATATTTAATAATTGAATTTTATTTAAATCTGATTGCTGTATACCTGCCCCCATTATAATACATACTCTATAAAGCCAGAAGCTGATGCATGTTTCATTCATTTTTGTATTTCTTTTGTGTAGAGGTGCATTTGGCACAACCAGGCATTTAATAAATAACATAAGGAATACAGTGGTCCCCCCTTATTTATTTTCTACAGTTTCAGTTACCCATCAAATGAGGTGTGAAACTATTAATATTTCTCTTGGCTATCAAGAAATATTCATGTAACTTTTACTACTATATATGATATAATTGTTTTAATATGTTATTACCTATTGTTAGTCTTAAAATGTATATTTAAACTATATCTTCTGTACATGTGGTATAGATAAAATTCATTTTATTTCCATTTTTCAAGCATTTGATAGGCATTTTAAAATTTGTTCCTCATAGATGCAGAGGTGAAAGGGAATACTATGAATGTATGATTTAATTCATTTATTTATTGAAGTAAATTTCATCAAAAGCAAACATTAATTGATTATTTTGATGATTCAGGAGAAACTAGATGCAACTTTTCTTTTTTATTATCTATAATATTTGATATAGCAATATATAGAAAAATGTTTGAAATAAGAAAGCATAGAGTTAATAAAAATATTTAACCCACCAGTGGTGATAATTTTGCTTTTTTTATGACTTTGCTATCACAAACTTTCTTTGAGGAAGGGGCATTTGAAAGCTGCAGCCTACTTTAGTGGACAAATAGTCCCAGCATGGTCCCAGTTGAGCAAAGTTCTGCTTATGTCGTGCCCTTGCCTTATAGGTGCAGTCACGTTGCTTAATTCTTTGCAATCAAATGCAAATTTAAATGCAGAGCCAAAAGATCTGTCAGGAAAAGACTTGAAAAATATGGAAAGATAATGACTAAAGTAGAAAGTCAAAGAAAAGACATTCTATTTGTTTCTAAATTCCAAATACATGGTTCTTTCTGCAAAGATGTGGTAGAGAAACCAAAAGAGGTGGACAAGGAGGTGGAGGAGAGAAGAGGAAAAGAAAGAGGAGGAAGAGAAAATCTGAAAAAAGGGGGGAGGCTACAAGAAATGCCCAGTAGTAGCAGATGATTAAATGGAATTTGTAAACCTTTGAAAACTTTATGTCAGAGAAATCACTATATTTTGCAGTGTTTCTTCCTGGCCTTTATCAACTTTGATCTGTATAGACATGAGTATACGATATTATGAATTATCTTACCAAATAAGGACCTGTTACATCACACACCATGTGCTTACCGCCTATTTTTCTATAGATATCTTGGTCTTGGGCCAGCCAGATAGCTCAGTGAATTAAAGCACCTGCCTAAGCAGATGCAAGGAACTGGGTTCGATCACTGGAGTGCTGAGCCAGTCCAGGCCATACCTCTGTCCTCCACACACTGAGACTCAGGGTGACTGAGTCTGGGCATAGTGGTTTGTGCCTATAATCCCAGAGCTGGGGAAGCTGAACACAGGAGGATCACTACGAGTCTGATCTCTGTAGTGAGACCATGTAGACCCTGTACTAAATACATTTCAAAAAGATAAAGAAAAAAATCTTGGTCTCCGTGAAATTATGCATTAACAGATTAAAATATATTAGTATATTGGTAACATTGGAATTGGCTCAGTTTTTCAAAACCAGTTTACATATACAATGGAAGAACAACTGAGTTTTTGAAATAAAGTCGTGGTATTGGAGGCAAATTTTCTAAGTATGTTATAAAGTATTTCAATGTCCTTTTTGGATGGCTACATTGAGAATTTATAGTTAAATAAATAATATTGCTCTTTGGCAATAAAGAATTAGTATGCAACACCTCTGGTATGCCAACAGGCAAATAAATCACAATTCTTTAAGAAAGGAATCGCTACATTCCTTTATGTATCATTAAACAAATCAAATCCTAAAATGGAAAGCACACATTATAGAGTATTCCCTATAAAATAAGTGAAATACTCCTTAATGTTTATTTTATTTGTTTATTTATTTATTTATTTATTTATTATTTGATTTTTTTGAAAGGGTCTACAGGGTGTTCAGGGTCTCACTACTAGATCGGACTCATAGTGATTCTCCTGTTTACAGCCTGCCAAGTGCTGGTATTACAGGCGAGCACCACAACACCCAGTCTCAATTGCCATCTCTGCGCACCCCAGGGCAGGGCCAACACAGCAGGCCTGGGGGTCTACCTCCAGGCCCCTATGACTGCTTGCAGGTGCCTTAATCCACTGATTAAATAAATAAAATTTGGCCAGCCCTCCTCTTAATGCTTAGACATGGTATTGAGACTAGAGTTTAATGTATGTAGAGGGGTACTTGAGTCCTAGGGTATGTAGCGGGGAAGAGAGGGGGAGGGTCCATTGAAAACATAGATTCACATATCTTAATGTCTCTTCTGCAGACTTCGTTTTAGAAAGTGAGAATTTATGAGACAAGTGGTAATGAAACCAAGAATACTCAATCTTCTTCTGGAGTTAAGGAAAGAAACCCTCAGGCAAAGCCAAAAAAAGAAAAAAATCAATCTGGTAGCTCAGGTCTCTGGTCACTAGAAGACATTAAGATTCTTTGACCATTAGCTTGCTGATACCCATGAAATGTAAACAGCATCTAAAAATGTCTGTGAGTCTGTTCAGGGAACCTGTGGAAGGGATACTGAGAGTGAGCCAAAATGGCTTTGGGTGAGAACTTCAGTTCAGTTCATATGAAACAGTCTACAGGCCAAGCTGAGGTTGAACAGAGGCCATCAGCCATGTGTTGGAAAGGAGAGATAGTATTATCAGCTGCATCTGCACCATCTTTTAGAAGTGATCATAAAAAAATAGTAGAACAGGAACTGGAAAGGAAAGAAGACTGTGCCTGAGACCAGAGAAATGGGTGGCAATATCTGCAAGATCTCCAAGTCTTTCTCACCTATGTGATAACCCCCAAATATTCAGCCACATTCTTGGAGAGAAAATTTGGATGTAAGGAAGAACCAAAATTTCAGAAACCATTCTCTCCTACGTATGCTGAATCAAACCTGGAGGGACTATGGCAGTGGTAGGAGTTGATGACATTTTGAACAGAGGACCACAAAGGAAGGCCTCCCAGCTAAACCAAGTGATTTCTCCAAACATTTGAGATTCTCAGATTTGGACAGCAAAAAACATGTGTTTTAGATGGCAAATTTTTTTAAAAAAATGTTAGGAGGTTATTTCTTTTCTCTCTGCTCTGAAAACTTTTAAGACAGAAAAGGAGACAGGGTTTTTTAAACTTTTGAAATCTTTAACAAGCAGAATGGAGCAGCTAATTGAAATTTATAGACATACATCATTTGATTTAAAATGTCTTAAGAAGTTTCTTCAGTTCTTCTTTTTTCATGCTCTTTCCTTTGAACCAAATTGGTATCTCCCTGTACTAGCTAAAAGTATCAGAAATTCCACCCCTACATTCATACCTTGACTATTAAATAAAAATATAAATTAAATAAGTGCTGGATTCTAAGATTTGCTTTCAATGATTTAAATAGAACAAAACTAGAATTGTTCACAGATACTTCACTTTGTGTTGTGAATTATATGCATTACAAACTTCATTTTATCTAATCTCCATATTTTAGATGAATTCTTAGGTAATCACCTCCACTTATATTTGGAGTCACCTTGGATCTGTCTTGTTCTATTATACTGTCAGTATAATAAATGATCAAAATTACATGGGTTCTAAATAACAAAAATTTATTTCTCACAATCCTGGAGCACACAAACTGCAAAATCAAAGCAGAAGATTTGGATGAGGCTTTATGATTCCTAATAGTTTTTCCATCTGTCTTTTAGTATGATAAAACAGAAGCAAGGCAGTTCTCTGTGGTCCACTTGATAAGGACACCAACTGCTGTCATAGGGGCAGAGCCTTTATAACTAATCTTGCAAGTCCTTCCTACACTAATATACTGGGAACTAAGTTATAACACCTGAGTTTCAAAGGACAGAACATTCAGAAAAATATGAACTACAGGGAAGACAAATGATTTATCAAAAGCATGTGTTTTAAGTAATAAAACAGGAAAATCTGCATCTCTTTTACACAAAGAACACATATATTTTTTTATTTATGTATTTGGTTGATAAATTGATTTAAATTGCAAACATCCTTAAAGGCATATCAACAATTTCTTATGCATGATAACTTAGAAAAGACTAAAGAATCTCAGCAACATTCCAACTGCTAAAGTAAAGCATCTTAAGGAAGAAGGTTGATGAGGGGAGAATAATCATACTAAAGAACACCTGAGGTTGGGCCTGTGAGATAGCTCAGTGGACTAAAGCTTAGACAAGCTTCTGCAAAGTGCTGGGACTGCGGTTCAATCCCCACCACCACATCCCATACCAGCCCTGCTCCCAGGATGGGCTGAGCGGCCACACACAATAAAAGAACACCTGAGGTTATGCAAATTTCACAGAGTGCTAACCCATCTATTCTGCCTAACATTGCAGATAAATTCTTGGGAATTAAATGGATTTCACTTCTCTGATGTTCTTCTTGCTGTCCAAGCTCCACATTTTCCTTGAAGTTAATCTACTCTATGAATTCAAACATTGCTGGAGTTTAACAGGTGAAATTTAAAAAAAAAATGATATTGATGTTAAAACCAAATATATAAATGAAAACAGGTTCTGGAATCTATAGTCTAATGCATATTTTTATAAATGAAAACAGGTTCTGGAATCTATAGTCTAATGCATATTTTTATATTCTTCTAGATAAATTTCTCCTAAAGGATATGTGTACTAATCACTCCAAGTCTCATGATAAAAACTGAGGATAACTAGCTTTTTAGGCACCTTACATAGACACTATAAAAATATATTCCTCAGAAGAGTTTATCTTGAAACAACTATATACTATTGAAAATTGTCATGTGTTATGCATACTGCAAGATGCCTGCAGGACTGCAAGAAAAATACATACACTAGCCTCAGGTGACTGATCAGATGAAAGGAGATACTGAAGCTAGAAACAGTAAAACGAATAACAAAACATAAAGGAAGATGTTACAATAAACCCAGAACAAGGACTTTTAATTTTTCTTGGTGAAATATTTATGATTAGATGCATTACAGGAAAGAAATTCTGCTATATGTTGTGAAGAAGCAGGGACTTGTCTTGAGTTTCTTCAGCTTTCTTTGCAACATCTCTCTCCTCCACAAATGAGTCAGTCACATACTCTCATGATACAGCAGTCTTCCTCTGCCTGCCTTTCATAGTCCCAAGTCCTAACTTGAACACACTACTGTACTTTCAGCCAGTAAAATCTTCAGGCTTCTCATGAATATTCCTACACAGACTGGTTCAGTTAAAAGCAGCTGAGAGTTTATATGATCCAAATGGGTAAATCTCTACTTGAGTCTAATTCTTGGTAAATTAAATTCTGGAAAAAGATAGTGTGATGGAAAGAGGCATAAATGAAGGGAAGTTCACATTACCCTCTTGGGCTGATCAGAACTGCTTTCAAAACACTAGAACACAGGATATGGAGTCAAGTACAACTGAACTCACATCTTATGTCAGCACTTATTGACTGACAATGAAAATAATAGTTATAATCAATGAGCTAACATGCTTATTTGAAAGTACAATCATCAGTGCTAACACCAAAGCTTGTTTTACCTATCAGCTGGTAAGGTGATATGAAATTCCTTATCACAAAAGCTTCACACCTTTTTAAGAGTTCAACTTCCTCCTTTGTTGGTTGGAAGTTCTTTTAATGGTAAAAATCTGGGTTAGAGGTATAGATACTGATACATATGAGTTTACCCAAGTAAAATCTTCAGTCAGGATTATTTAGTTGTGAGAAGAATTAACTGTATCTAATGCAAAAAGAAGAAATTATGGGGGCCGGGGAGATGGCTTAGTGGAATAAGTGCTTTCCTGGCAAACACAAGGACCTGAGTTCAATCCCCGGTAGAAGAAGAA
>NW_004524624.1:13941380-13953151 GCF_000260255.1 Octodon degus | reverse complement strand
GGGGGAGGGGGAGGAGAAGAAATTATTACAACAAATTGGTGCACTACTGAAAGAAAAGAACTGCTAAATGGCCAAGTTAAGAAAGAGAAACAACAGAGCAGCCCTAGGAATCCATGTAATGTGCATCAGTGATTATTTCATCAGGAAGACCTACAGGAAGTGTTCTGTCCAAACAGGGGCCGGGGAGATGGCTCAGTTGGATAAGCGCTTGACTGGCAAACACAAGGATCTGAGTTCAATCCCTGGTTCCGCCAAAAAAAAAAAAAGAAAAAGAAAAAAAATTCACTCCTGTTATTATACTAGCCAGATTTTAAGCACTCCTTAGTTTCATGGGACTCATGGGGGCTCCAGTAGAAATCACAAATGTGCAATAATATCACAAGTAAAGAACTACATATTGGATAACATTCTACTGGAATGAGTCAGCCTTTTAGACGAATCAGCTCCATTCATTTCTCCATCCTGTGTCATCATACCTGGAGAATGAACTCTACAGGGAGAGTTCAACTGCCTGATCCTGACATATATAGTCAACATTTGCTAAGGTTATTTTGCTAAGCTTATACAGGCTACATGAAGAGGGAATGCTCTCCAGACTGCACATAGGTAGAGGACATAATTTCCCGAGGGGGAGGGAAGTTCTCTTCTAATGATAGACCAAGCAGGGGTGAAATCTGTTTGGGAAAACACACAAATACACAGTACATACGCTTATCCTTGTGTGTTCATATATTCATTGTAACTGCAGTGAGAAAATGGAGATGGCATTGCCTGACAGTCTCCATTTATCAGGCAACTAATTAGAACAGAAGGTAACTTCTTTAAAACATCCATTCCCTAGATAGGCATCTGGGCTTGGGTGTGCAAGACTGTTTGATGCTATGCCAAAAGTCCTGGCACGTAGGGTAGAAACAGAAAGAACCCTGGAGCCACTTACCTAGTCTCTTTATGCCTGAATTATACATTCCTTTAAACAAAGTCTGTTGATAAAGTAACTGAATATTCTTATCAAGTTTTGGAAGCTAGCATTTCCAGCTTCAAAGGGCTACCTTTTATTATGTCCCAGCTTTCAGCTTCACTAGGAAAGGAGGAGAAAAAAGGAGTTTTTGTCAGCATATAGCACCACCAATACATTCAGTTTCGCTGTTTCACTCCACAAACTGCCTTTGTTCACTATTTCTAGCTTGATTTATGATTGCAGATCATATCTCACAGTTCTCTGTGGTCTGATGGTAATATGTATGCAGGGAAAAAATATCCAGGCCTTAAATTTGTGGCAGCATGAATTTCACAGCCTCTCTGGCAAAAACACAGCACATTTCTTTTTACTAGATTTTGGATGAGAAAAAAAAGTCATCTAAAGCATGAAAATAAGGGTTAGAAACAGAGATTGAGGTGGTAATCAAGAACTCTGGGCTCAGCTTCCACCTCTGTGCCTCAGAGTCCCCGTGTGGAACAGGAAAATGTTGTGTTGTCATCATCACTTACAACATGATGCTTTACAATAAATGGACATCCTATAATGCCTAAATCTAATTAAAATATGCATTGTCTCACAAAGTTATCATTTTGTAGTGAAAAAATTTGAAACTTACTCCCATCACTTTTAAGGAATATTTTCATTAACTATAATTACTATGTTGCAAACAACATTCTTAAATTTTTCTAGCTTAGGGACAGCAACATAGCTCAGAAGACTAAGCACCTGCTTAGGCAAATGCAGGGACCAGGGTTCAATCCCTGGCACCACGTGCCATGCTGTCCCACCCATGAGTACACTGAGACTTGTTGTGGTAACACAGGCCTGTGATCTGAGCTCTGGGAAGGCTGAAAACAGGAGGATCACTATGAGACTGAGCAGTGTAGTGAGACCCTGTACCAAATACATTAAATCCATCCATACATCCATACATATATACATACATTTTTTTCTAGCTTAAGTTTAGTACCTGTTCACTAATAGCTTCTCAGTCATTTATGGAAACTAACAAAGTTGATTTCATAGAAAAGGAGAGTAAAATCATGTTACTCTGTATCTTTGACTAGTATCAGTCTTGGTCAGTTTCCCAAGGGCAGGATGCATATGACATCTATATCATTTCCAGAATTATGTAAAGACAGGTCATAAAGAGATGAAAATTTACAAAAATTGTCATGATATCAGCATTTACTACACAACTTTAAGTATAATTTTATTAACTAAGCAATTTGCTAAAAATATTTGCTCCAGTGCTTTTATTTAAAGAAAAATTAAGGGGCCAAGGAGATAGGCCAGTAGGATAGGTGCTCGCTTGGCAAGCACAAGGGCCTGAGTTCATTCCCTGGTACCACCAAAGAAAAAAAATGATAATGATAATGAAAAACTAAAACAGTCTGGTCACTTCACAGAAAAAAGGAATATATGTGTCCAGTTTTACATCCAGGCCTCCCTTCCTTGCAATGTATGGGTTTAACAGTAAACTCATGTATTATGTTGAGCCTATATGCAAAACAACACAAAAGAAATCTAAGCCAATGTTTAATGAATGGAAGAATAAATAAAACCCTGAATGAATAGACAATAACTTTTAGGTCACCAAGTTAAATACAGCATCTCTTAGTTTTTGCTGTCAGTGCTAAATTTGAAGCATTTTTGGTTGGAGAAAAGTTCATATTTTCCAGTCACTTACAGCTAGTGGGATATGTGGCTCATGAATGCTATACAGAGTGGAAATAATGTCCGCTCTATATTTGGCTCCATGAACCTTTAGCTCCAGGGATCAGGCCTAAACTTAGCAGCTGAAAATCATTCTTAGAGTAAGTAGCACTGATGAAGATATTTGCTTTCAAGGGCTACCACAGCCAGAGAAAATTTGCCTTATGTAAGGAAATAGGCAGTCACTGAAGAGTTACAAAAGATAAAACTTAAGAGCAAAACCAAAAAGGAAAAATCAAAAGAACCCTGCATTTAGTCACCGAGTTACAGACAATCAAAGTAAAATGCTCTGAAAAGAAAATTCTTAGCAATTCCTTGCATGTGACACTGTCATATTACCTACCCAAATATGAGAAAGTTTTGCAGAAGATTACTTATTATTTTTTTTGCACAAAAGAAAATGACGGTCACACTACTTATGTGAGTTTTTATAAATGATTCTGCTCTTAAATTAATTTTGCTCTGTTTCTTTCCCTTTTGTCTCTATGGGCCTGGCATGGAACTCATAAAATATAGGCATTATTTCTTACATTTCAGAATAAACTGCTTTAGTGCCAGAACTGAAAATAGATAGTTGATTCCTGAATAAGAGTGTTTTATAACCCTTTTCCTCTGTGGAAAGTTGTATAGCATAGGAGCTTTTACATTCTAACCTTGTTTTATTTTATATTTATTTTTCTAGTTTTAATTTTGCTTTATTATATCCATTGAGGAGGCAGCCTTTGTCTACTGAAATTGTCACCTAATCAACTTTCCCAAAAGCCTATAAGAGAATACACATGTTCATACCCCAAAGGTAAATGCACTCAAAAATGAGCTCTAACAAGGGATCCTTATCTTGACAAGTAGTTCCCTCTTCTTATTACCAAAAAAATGATAGGCAGCATGGAGCAACCTAAATGGGACATTAAAAAGGATGCTTGTGATTGCCTGCTTGGGAAGATGCTCAAGGTGCCCTTGGGAAATGTTCCTTCCTCGCAGAAAGTGGCAGTCAGCCTTGCTGATGAAAGTCTTTGAGACTTCACTCTCTCTTGACGCTTGCTAATGCCTGATATCCTCATCAGCTCAATGCTCTCTGTTCCTAATGTGCCTACAAGAAGTTTGCAAAATTAAAGTACAGAGCAGCTCAATCTATCACTGATTTTCTGGCTAACTTTAAGAAACAGAGGATTGCAGTCAAAAAATTTAAAAAGTAATTACAAATTGTCTTCTATTTTTTTAAATTTTCTGAGTATAGAAGTTCAAAAAAAAAAAAAAAAGAAAAGAAGACCAGAAAAGAAAAATCAGAATCAACTACCTACAGTCAAATATGCCATGGAATTTTTAATCATCACAGAAAACTATTATACCCATTTTACAAGTGTCTTGAGTTCTGAAAGTTTAAATCATGTACTGTAAGACCATTATGATTATTACAATAGACTTTAACAATTTCTGACATCTCAAACTCAAGAAAATGCAAATCTGGATGGGCCTGGCAGACTGAATGTGGGAATTGAAGAAAAAGTAAACATTAAAGAAAAATTCAAAGGAGCATTTCTCAAAGAGACCATGTTGTTAAGACAGGAAAAGCATGGAGCAAGTATTCAGTGGACAAGTACAAGCTACATAAATAATTTTTAGTTTCTGAATCACAGAGATTTGATCCACTCTGACCTACACAGCAACTTTAGTGGCATGATATAGTCCATAAAACATGACCAAGTAAATATGAAACCAGAGGCAAATTCTTCTTCATTCAACTTCTTTAGATTCTCTGTTTGGCTAAATATTAAGTGCCTTTCCAAAAGAATTACTTTGAAGATCAGAATCAACTACAAAATACATATATATGAAAGATATTATGTTTGGATAGGATAAAATAAATTGTAAATGAACATGAGGGGTACATTGCATTTATATTTTTAATATTCTACCAATTTTAATATATTTTTAAAAATTAACATTTTTGGTTTTCTTTTATTATTAATATTATTCTAATTAAAGTTTATTGGTACCATTTAGTCATACATAATGATCATCTTCATTATAGGGAATTTATACCTGTTCATTATATGTCTTGATTCCTCTTTTTCTCCTGCTACCTTCCTTCCCTTCAACCTTCTTTCCCTCCTTATTTACAAAGCCTTATTTTCATTTAATCCCTCTTTTCTAATATTTTTCTTTTCCCTTCCTTACTTCTCCCCAATCCTCCTTCCTTTTCAAACCTCTTCTTCCTATTTCATAAGCAATATTATTTTATTTTATTAAAATAGTTTATTTTATTAAAATTTTATTTTATTTTATTTTGTATTTAGTACAGGGTCTGCGAGGTCTACAGGGTCTTACTACAGATCGGCCTTAGTGATTCTCCTGCTTTCATCCTCTCAAGTGCTGGGATTACTGGTGCACCACACCCAGTCTCAGTCACCATCAGCATGCCCTGGCAGAGGAGCCAGCAAGGCATGCCAGGAATCAAACCCTAGCCCCTGCCTAAGCAGGCATTTTAGTCTGCTGAGCTATCTGGCTGGCCCACAACCAGTTTTAATATTACTAACCTTTGGACAAAATTTGCATTCTTTTTAAGTTTATTTATATTTTATTTGTCTCAAAATTTAACAAAGGCTGTATCCCTTATCTTCAAGTCTAAGATAGAATAATATCATTTAACCTTATTTAGCTACTGGCTATTAAATTGGAAAGATACAAAATGATCATTAGAAAAAACTTCCATATGCACCATCTTCCCTATTCTAAGTTGAGCCTCTTTCCCTAATTGCCCTTATACCCTGATTAGAAATTGGTTTCTTCTAATAGTACTCACTACTTAAGAAATGAGTGAATTCCCAGTTAGCAATGAGCATTGGTAGCAAGTAAGTGATGCACATCTCTCTCTTTTGGACAGTATCTCTTGTCAGGAATTCCTGCGGTAGAGGGAAGAATGGACTGTAATGATAAAGAGAATTTCTTTCATTGAGATCACCCTATGGCCACCAAACCACACTCCCTTCAGGATTGCTTCATTCATGACTTCCGAGTATGGGCCTTCTGTATCAAATGCCTGGAACACTCTGACGCATTATATGGGATTCCCTGTCTGCAGACACTTCCTTTGCAAGTATACCTACACATATTTGCTCCAATAATCTTTTTTTTTGTCCTGTTTATGTCAAAACATCTTTCTCTCCCACGTCAGACCTTCCTACCCCAATTAAGATTGGCTTGCAAGTCTACTTTAGCCATTTAGTCATTTTTTATAGTTTATGAAAATAAATTATACAGCCACTATTTTAATAAATTAAGCACAAAAAAGGGGAAGAGAAGGACAACTAAATGGGAAGACAAATCCAGGCCCCACTCTGACTTGGAGGACAGGGTGGCTGGAGAGGTCCTGGTGGAGGTAGGAGTGGCCCCCTTCCCAGCAGAGCTGGTGACTCCAGGATGACACCCCCCTTCCTTGAAGTCTTTATGAACAACCAGAACATTTGCTCCAATAATCCTTATGCCCCATTAAAATAGAAAAGTAAGCATAAGTAATAAAGTCTGCCTCTTCAAACTAGCCTTTTAGTCCTGCATACACTGTCATTTTATAGCCATCTTACATTTCCCCTTGATTTTTTTTCCCAATGACAGTCTAAATTTTATTTTATTTTTATTTTATGTTTTTGGTACAGGGTCTCACCACACATCTTGGACTCAGTGATATTCCTGTTTCAGCCTCCTCAGTGCTGACATTACAGATATCTGCCACCATACCTGGTCTTGGTGGCCAGCTGGGTGCACCTAGGGCGAAGCCAACATAGCATGTGGTACTGGGAATCAAACCTGGGCCCTTGGGCTTGCTTAGGCAGGCATTTTAATTGCTGAGCTATCACCATGGCCCTCAGTCTAAATTTTAAGTGCATTAAAATAATTTGTAGCTAATGCACCTAGTTAATCCCTTCTATCTAACATTTCTTACTCCTGATCGCTGTTCCTGGCTAATTGTCTTAACTGTCTATCTCATTTCTGTTCAACCATTTGAATACAGCCTCACATCCTTCCAATTCACACTAAAACCTAAGGTCTTCTTCAAATTCAGCAAACATCAAGAATGAATTGCACATTATCTTTCACTAGCACAATGGATGGTGACAAAGGTTCAGATTCAACTTTCATAAGACAATTATATTGCAGGTAATAATTTAAGATATAACAATACTACTTATCACCTATTATTTTATCCTAGAAAGATCCTTGTAAAGTATATATTATAATTTGTACTTCACTTAGGTATAAGTGGATATTTCAGTAAAGCTAAATCACATTTTTACAGAAATACACAGAACTTTCTCTTCCAAACAATTGCCCGATTTGGGTGTCATTATTAAGCAAGAGTATAGGAATAAATATGCCAGATGATGGAGATCTAAACTAAGCAAGTTCATCCAAAGGTATCAAGTTTTAGTTAACAGTTCACTCTGTGGCATTCAGAGCTGAGGCATGGTCGCCAAGCCGTGTGCCCAGACATAAATGTTTCCCCTACCTTTCTCTAGTCATTGGTCTCTATCTAAAACAGGCAAGCCTTCATCATTTTGACTTAAACTCTAATGAAACGTCCTATGTCTATTGATGGTGAAGAAGAGGAAGATTCTGAAAACCAATCATTATGTAGTGTTACTAAGAGATTTGAAGATTTTAGCCTAAGAGCCAAGGTGGAGGAGGATTTACAGAATACACACAGCTGCAAGAGAATATGAGTAAATAAATTAAGGTACAGGTGATAATTACAGTGATAATTCTAATAATTCAAATAAAGAGCTTAATGAATGTGAAAAAGGCCACATTTCTCCTGAGACATTGGTTTCTCCACATATGCTACACAAAATATTTTGTACCCTGAGCTAAAAGCTTACACAGAACTGAAAGCCTCATGCTAATTTGTTCCACAAAAAATGCCCTGCTATGTAAAAATGTTAGCTGAGCAAACACTGCATAGTGACCAAGTTCTCTAACGTGTTTCTTCCTTTCCCTGTACCTACAATCTCCAGTGTCCAGTGCTCAAAGCTTTTTTTCCTTTTTTTATAGTAAAAGTGATTATACACTATGATTATATACATTTTTATTACTGAGCCATGATTTAAAGTAGAAAAAAGGTCTTGGCTCACAGTTTGAGAAGGTTTTAGTCCATAGTGGGCCGCTCTAAGGAAGTATAGCATGACCCTAAGTGGTTCCAGCTATGGAACAGCATTTGAGGATATCAGAAGGTGAGAGGAAAAGAAAAATCAGTGTACATCAGTCACTCAAATTTTGATACCTATGGTATCTTTCTTCAGTAATTTCCTGATAGACAATCTAATCTCAGTGGCAATTCCTGTCAGTTAAGCACCATCCCATCAGAACTGCTAACTCTCATCCGAAGAATCATGTTATTAGTTTCTCAGAGGAGTGTCCCTCAGCCCTACAAATGGGACTGCTTCCTGCTAAGAGCAAATCTTGGTAACATTTCAAAGTAATATTTGGGTTCTCTGTTCAGTGAGTATCTATATAATCAACTCCCTCTTTTAAATTCCTTCTGTTAAAATATATAAAATGGTTATAATATCCTGACTAGACCCTGAATGATACAGATAATAACAATTTTAAAATAATAACCTTAGGGGGCTGGGAAGATGGCTCAGTAGAATAAGCGCTTGCCTGGCAAGCACAAGGGCCTGAGTTCAATCCCCGGTTCCGCCAAAAAAAATTATAAATAAACAATAATAATAATAATAATAATAACCTTAAAAACTTAGGGAATCAGCAAAAAAGAAATCCAGCTGGAGAGACCACTGAGGTCTATTTGCTGAGATGTGGTCTCTCCAGTCCTACTAGCAGGTCTCTTTGTGAAGAAATGCAGCAGGCAGGCATCTATACTCTCTCATCTCAGTTCAAGGATGCATATGAACTACTGGATATGAACACTTAATTCGAATATGCTTTATTTAATTTTGATATTATTTTTAAAAAATCATTTGGATCTAATTAATAGATTCCAAAATATTGATAACTATGAGGCTGCACATAAGAGTCAGATCATCCTCCTCATTTGCAAGAAGTGTCAGAATTTTAGAACAAAACCTACAATACAGATAATTCTCCTTTGTAACAAATGCCACCATGTGTGCAGCTGAACATAAGTTTACCATTTATCCAACTGGCTATCCATTCTGCCCAAAGTCTCAAGTAGCTGTCAGCTTCTACTTTTACCTAGAAATTTTCTAAGTGAAATTTGCTCTATTTTTTTCACTGTATAGCTTTGAGAATGAAATAGGATTGAATATATAAAACACTTTTTCAGTCACCACAGATAAAAATAATAACCATAAAGTGCATTGACCATTTATTTTTTTCAGTTTTGTGCATTTTATTTAATAAATTTAGGCCATAAAAGCAAATTTCCTTTACTCATTAATTTAAATTTCTTAGTTTAATAAAGAATAAAGCATAGCTAAAGATGTGGATATTCCATGAAAAATAGACAATTACCTTGTTGATCTAATTAGATTTCATTCTTTTACTGGAAAGTGAAGTTACCAAATAAAATAATGACTTCAAAGTCCAATTTTGGTTCCTAGATAATAAAAATAACTTAGGATGGCAGTGGGAAGAATGAAACCTCACCTGGTGTCATCAATGGTGATTATACAAGGAAAATCAAAGGCATAGTTCAGTCTACTCAAAATAGTTTTCAAATAACTGCAAACTCTTCTATCACTCAATTGCTCATTCCTTCTTGGGCAAAGACTTAAAAATTATAAGTAATTGTTAAGAGATGTACTGGATTAAAACATAGAAATTAATTAGTTAAAGGCAAAACATTTTAAAGAGCTTTTCAAATGCAACTATGGATGGCCTCCAGGTAAGCCAGCTAAAAAGGTGCTGAACTGCTGACCTGGTGGGATACAAAGGACATTCCACCAGGAATAGGATCTCTCAGAAAGGAAGAAAATAGAGTGCTTTTCTCAATCTCCATTACAATTGACACTAAGAGAAAAGCCTTCACATAGCTTTACATTTTCCTCTTTAGGTGCTTAATATAAAAGGCTGTTTCCATCCTAAAGATAAAACTGTTTGCCTTTTAAAAGTCATATTTCATAAGATTTAAAATAGTGGGGTTATTTTAAAAGATTCCCAGATTAAGAATTAAATGGAGGAGCAATTGCGGTATCATCTAAGAACTTTGGCAGACTCTGGGCAACCTGCAGAACTCTGGTAAGCTCTGAGCTTCCTTAGCCCCCAGCGCACAGGTGTGGAGCATCTGCTGGTGTCAGTCCAAACTTTTAAGAGTTTAGGAGGAGTCTGAGTGGCCTGCAGGCTGCAGGAGAGCTGTGATCTGTGGGGACAGTGCAAGCAGGCTTGGAGTTTTCCTGGTGCCATTTAAGAATTGTTGCAGACTCTGAACGGTCTGTGGACATAGTCTGGGTGGTTACTGGGAGCTTCAAAAGTGCCAAAACACAGGAGCAAAATGAAATCTCAGTCCTCTAGCTCACCCAGAACAAATCTAGGAGAAAAAGACATATAAAAACTTGAAAATCACACACCTGAAATCTGAAAAGATAGTAACTGAAATGAAGAAAGAAGTACCCCATGCTATAGAAGAAATAAGATAGAAATAATCTTGCAGATCCAAAAAGAAAGGACAACAATCATGAAAGAATTGCTCAGGAAAAAAAAAAACCTACAGAGAATTGGAATAGATGGTCTATATCTCAACCTGATAAAAGCCATTTATGAGAAACCAACAGCGAACACATACTAAATGAGGAAAAACTAAAGGACTTCACTTTAAAATCAGGAACAACACAAGGATGTCCATTGTCTCCATTCATATTCATTATACTTCTGGAAACATTAGCCAGACCAATTAGATAAGAGAGAGAAATAGAATGAATAAGGACTGGAAAAGAAGTGAAATTATCATTATAGGTGACACGATACTCTACACAGAGGACACCAAAAACTCCACCAAGAGTCTTGTAAATTTCATCACCAAATTCAGCCATGTAACATGATACAACGTCAATACCCAAAAATCCATTGTATTTTTGTACACAAACAATGAACAAACCGAGAGAGAAGTTAGGAAAATCATGCCTTTCACAATAACATCAAAAAAAAAAAAAAAAAAAAGAAAGAAAAGACATACTTAGAAATCAATCTCACAAAGGTTGTAAAAGATTTATACAGTGAAAAGTATGTTACTCTGAGAAGAGATAAAAGAGGATTTGAAAAAAAATGGAAAGATATTCTATGCTCCAGGGTAGGAAGTATTTGTGAAAATGGTCATACCCCCAAAATTGTTATACAAAGTCAATGCAATCCCGACTAAAATACCATTAATTTACTTTACAGAGCTAGAGAAAATTTCCCTCAAATTCATTTGGAACCAGAAGAGACCCAGAATATCAAAAGCAATCCTGGAAAACAAAGAAAAGGCAGGAAGCATCACAATTCCTGACATAAAATGATACTATGAAGCTACTGTGATAAAATCAGCATGGTACTGGCATAGAGACAGACCTTAGGATCAGTGGAACAGATGAGCAGATGTAGACACAGTTGCAAACATGTTCAACCACCTTATCTTTGACAAAAGAGCTAAACATGCTCACTGAAAGAAAGCCTCTTTAATAAATGATACTGAAAAATTATACTGGCTTTCCACATGCCAAAGTCTAAAATTAGTCCAATTGTCTATCATCATTCACAAAGCTACAGTCAAAATTGATCAAAAATTTAAATATTAAATCATAAACACTAGATCTTCTGGAGGAAAATATAAGTAGAAATCTTAAAGATATAGGGGTAGGTACAGAGCTCATGAACAAAAAACAAGCTGCATGGGAAATACTGCAAAGAATCAATAACTGGGATCTCATTGTTTTGAAAAGTTTCTGCACTTCAAAGAAAATCTCCAACAGAGTAAAAAGAAAACCCACAAATGGGAAAAAAAAATTATAGCTGACTGTCCCTGCAAAAAAGTCCTTCTATCTAGAACATATAAAGCATTTTAGCCAGTCCTAGCCCAGGTCCGGTGAGTGTGTGAAGAGCTTCATGCTACCCTGTGCCAGCGGGA
>NW_004524624.1:13921139-13927837 GCF_000260255.1 Octodon degus | reverse complement strand
AAAGGCTCAAGTCAACTACTTCTGACATTGCCAGTCCTACAGAAAATCCACTACTGTTATGGACTACTAGACTCTTTTGGATTATTTTGCTAAATTCACACACCTACAATACTTAAATGGCAATGGAATACCCATCTCTGACAAAACTAAACCAAAAAAGGGGATAAAATTGAAGGACCATTTTGTATCTGTATATAGAAAATAGGATAGATACACAGCTACTTACTCTGAATTCAACGAGAAGTAAGATTTGTACTAATGGAGTTTGGACAGGATATCATGTCTGCTTCTTGCACTATGAATAACCACTATGAAGACAACAATATACCACGTACTAATTATTGTAACTGTCCCACTGACCTGTTTTGAAACTGTCTCATTGCTATTTGTTTCTCAATAAAATTAATAAAAAATAAAATAAAAATAAAAGATGAAAAAAAGAAAAATAGAAAAGAATTTTAAAACCTCAGCTCCCCCTAAAATATTAAAAGACCCAATACAAAAATGGGCATCTGAGATACATATACACTTTTCAAAGGAGGAAATACAAATGGAAAGTAAATATATGAAAAATGTTCAACATCATTGGTCATTAGAGAAAGGCAAATTCAAACAACAATGAGATCCCATCTCACCCCAGAAAGAATGGATAACATCAAGAAGTAGTCAATAACAAATGCTGGACAGGCTGTGGAGAAAGAGGAACAAATCTGCATTGTTGGTGGGCATGCAGACTGGTGCAACCACCATGGAAATCAGTGTGAAGATTACTTAAAAATCTAGGGTTGGAGATCTCACAAAAACCAGCTGTTCCTCTCCTTGGTATTTTTCCAGAAGAACTGAAAACCTCATACCACAGCGATATATGTGCACCACTGGTGAATTCCAAAGTGGTACAAGCTGTGATAATTTCTTCATATTTGTGTCAACTTATCCACCAAAACATATTGGACCCTAGGCTATTAAGACCAACACAAATGATTTTCAGACTTCATTATGTAATATTAACTGACTTTAATCAAATTTTAGTGTTATTGTCATTATCCTTCAGATGAGTTAAATTAAATTTTTTGTGTTTTTACAGTTGGGTCATATAAGGGAGGCTATGTGATGGCTTCCTCCTCAAAAATATAGCATACAGATTTCTCACCATACAATAAAAGTTCAATTACAAAAATAAAATGGGAAATCAATTTTTTCAACATTATAAGTGCCTACCTGGTAAGTGGAAGGCCCCCAGTTCAATCTCTGGTACTGAAAAAAAAAAAAAAAAAAAAAAAAGGTAATTTAACAAAAATTCCTTAGAGTGAAGAGAAATTATTGGATGAAACTCCAAGTGGTGAATAGAAATGTGACCAACCTTTGTTCATTAATAAGGAGCCCGCAATAATCCCAATAGTCTTTTGGGAGACACTCCCAATAATTTGGTTACTGGTTAAAAGATAGGGTTGTTCAGAAAAAAATACAATAAATTTTTCTCATAAATAATGTTCTTGATACAAAACTAAATTAAGAAATAAAGGTTTTCACATGCCTATGACAATGCCTTGGTGTTAATCCCATGGTGTATTAAATATATTCATGATTCTAGATGCATAGGTCTTCCAAACTATAAAATAAATATTGTTTATTGTGATAAGACTTTCTCTCAGGCTCATAACTTCAGGAAAAATTTTGTGCTGTATATTGCATTAAAGCACAAATAATTAGGTGGAGAAAATTGGTTAGAATGGTTAAGTTATGTCAAAATGAAAATTTAAATGTGTCACAAAATGTCATCATGATTGTCATGCTGCAGTGTTTTCTATGACGCTGATTTCTAAATTATGATGTAACATATGTAACTGTTGTCTGTTAACATTCTATAGGGATTTATTATGTGTTAGGATATCTGTAGTTGTTAGAAAATAATGGTTCCATTTTGTATCAAAGGTGTTTGATATTCAGACAGAGAGTAATGTTAAGCTTTCTGCCTCCAGTACATGGTAATGTCATTAAGTTTCACTTCTGCATGTTTAACAAATAAAGTTTGGAGAACAAAAATTTGATAGATGGGCTAGAGTATGCCCAATATTTTGACCTTAACACCCCCCAGGGTCAATGAGGACTCAGGACATAAAAGAACCTCTGCTATGACATCCAATGATTCAGTTGAGTCCCTGATTTTCTGATTAAGGATATTATGGGGCCACAGAGAAAAGTGATTGACAATGTATAGTATACCTAAGGAGAGCCACTAGAGAAAATATCTCTCAAGCTTTTATAGAAAGTAAATTTGTCAAGCAATGGCCTTGACTCATTTAGATGTCTGACAATGACAGAAGATCTAAGGAATGGTGTACATGGTTTGAAGGTAAATTCTGAGGAGATTTAACTGACTTTGTCAGATCCCAAAAGTTAAATTGGTATTTATACAAGTCTTGCTTGCTTAAACTTAGTCTTAACCAGCCATCAGAATAATATAACCAAAAGATGTAAAAGATAATGCCGTAATAATATGCTAAAAGACTCAAGTCACTAACAACTTCTTACAATTGCCAACTGCACAGATTAGTCACTACTATTGTGGGCTATTGAACTGTATAGGGTTACACTGCTGAATTCAAGTACCAAAAATCTTTGGACTAGCATCAAATATGAAAAGGTCTTCTAAATTGTTCTCCAAACACAGTGTCTCCAATTGCCACTGAACATCCATCATTTACACAACAGAAGAGTAAAGGGAGCAATGTTGGGAGTTGCTGAACCTGGAAATTTATTATATGTGGGCAGGCAGGACAAGGCCTCAGAGCCTAAAGCAGTCAAGCTATCTCAGTCCTGAGAAAAGCATTCTGCCTGGACATTCTTGGCTAATAGTCACTAGGCAATCCAGTATCTTGTGATACTAACTTTGCAAAAGTTTAAATAAATGCACCAGATGAAGTTCTTTGGGTCCTCTGCCAATCAGGAAAACACCTCCACCTGAGCCAGCTTTAGTCTTTTTGCCTGTATTTTCCTTGTTCCTATTGCCACTTCTCCCTGGAGAACAGAGACACCAACAAATCCCTTCAAAGAGAAATAACAATTTGTACCATGTCCTTTTTATTGCAGGTTATTCCAAGGAGCAGGAGACTTTTTAGCTGCTAATATTTCAAATAGTGGTTTTGATTTGGTTTATATTTACTGATTTTTTCAGGAATATAAAATAGAGTTCTTGCAGACATAAGTATAAGCAAAGATTTCATTTAAAAAAATAACACTGACTGCAGGGAAAATACTACAAAATTCAACAACTGAAATCTCATCTTACTAACAAGATTTTGCAAAGAAAAGAAAATGAAATCACCAATAAAATGGAAAGAAAACCACAAATTGGGGGGAAAAAAACTCTTAAACCAGAGTCATTCAGACAAAGGACTGCTATCTAGAATATTTAAAGAACTAAAAAAAAAGGCCCCCAAATTTCAAAAACTCAATGAAAAAATGAGCATCTGAGATGAATACCACTTTTCAGAGGAAAAAATGCAAATAACAAATAAATACATTAAAAATGTTCATGAGCACTTGTCATATGAGAAAGGCAATATAAAAAAAAGAAAATTGAGAATCCATCTCACCCCAGAAAGCATAGGTAACATCAATAAAACAATAACAAATTCTAGAGAAGATGTGGGAAAAGAGAAACTCTTCTCCACTGTTGATGAAAATGTAGACTAGTACAACCACTATGGAGATCCGTGTGGAGACTCCCTCAAAAAACTAGGATTGGAAGTCCCATTCAACCCCTCCTGGGTATTTTTTTAAAAGAACTTAAACAATAATACCACAGTGATACATGTGCACCCATGTTTAAAGCAGCACAACTTGTCATTGCTAAATCTTGAAACAACCCAAATGCCCATCACATGAGGAATGGATAAAAAAGATGTGTTGTTTTTATATAATGAAGTAGTACTCAGTTATAAAGAAAGATGAACTTGAGGATTTTTTATAGGTATATGGATGCAGCTAGAGGTTATACTCATAAGTGAAATAAATCAGACCCACGTGTGTAAGCATTTTATTGTCTCCCTAGTGTAAGAACCTAAAAGAATTAAAAAAATCTGAAAGATACAATAGATATCTCAGTGACTCTTCTCTCATTGCTGGGACAAATACCTGACACCAAAATGAAGAAAGGAAAGGTTTATTTAGCTCACAGTTACTGGAGGTTTCAGTCCATACTCAGCTGGGTCCAAGGCAGACTGACACATGGCAGAGGGCAGCAGCTCATGGTGGTGGAAAACAGCATAAGAGCAAGAGCAAATGGGAGGAGCAGTAATAATAATGGCAACAAAGATCAGGTCTGTCTCTCTGTCTGTCTTATGTTACATTCAGGATACTCCCCCCAGGATGGGTGTAGCACTCACACCCATAATCCCAACAGTACTTTGACCCATAATCCCAACATTGGATCACAGATTAATCCCAAACTCTAGAACTGCACCCCATGAATACATGATGCTTTGAGCAAAACAACTAAACACAAACCATAACATTTCTCCCCTGGACCCTCAAAGTCTCATGCATATCTCTTTGTGCAAAAGGCATTTTAGTTCATCTCTAAAAGTTGTCGAAGTCCTAGCAATTTCTGCATTTCTGAAAAGTGCAAGTCCCAAGTCTCCTCCAAGATCTAAGGTCAACTCTTAGGTGAGAGCCTCTGTACAAAAGAAAAGTTAGACACCTTCAAAATTCTAAAGCACAAGATAAATATTACTATTCCTAAAGTTGCAAACAACAGTGGAATACAAAGCATTGGGACCAACACAAGTCCAATATCCAGCAGGGAAAATATTAAGTCCTATATTTCTATGTGGAATATATGAAGCAATCTATGGCAAATTGTGAGCTCCAAAGACCTTACATAGCTCTGCCCTTATGGCACTCTTGGTGGTAGTTTCCATGGCTTCTCTCTTAGGCCTGCTTTGCTCCCTCCTTCCAGTTTCCCCTAGATGAGCCACATTTCTGGCCTTTCCAAACTTCTGGGGTTTCCACTGAATAGGAATCTCACTCACAGTTTTGTACACTTCCCTCTCAGGGACACACTAGCTGGCCTCCCAGACATTCTTAAATCTAGGTGGAAGATGTCTTAATCTCAGAACTGCATTCTACAAGTACCAAAAACCAATGCCACTTGGATGTTGCCAATGTCTGCTGCCAGCTACAGCAGTAGCCAGGCTTTCTTTTCTCTTGGCTGTAGGGGTTGAGTGCCTGGATTACTGAGCACTCTGACCCTGATTCCCAGGAACAAATTCTCTTTGCTGGTGCCATTATGGAATCTGGTGTAACTGCCGTTACCATTCTGGAACATGGAAAGCTCTGTGGCTTTCCCCTCAAGACAAAGTCCCTCTCTATTACAATTCTGAGACTGCAAAGGATGGAGACCTGCTGCCTTCAGTGATGCCCTAGAGCCATCATTTTGATTCTCTTTTTCTTTCTTGGCCAAGGAGATCCTCTCAGCTCCATCTTTGCATTCCACAGCTTTATTGGAGCTTCTTTTCTGTCCAAACTCACAACATTTTGAATCATCCTGCTGGGCTCTATGCTCATGATTCTCAACATAAATCTGGCTAAAGGCCCCAACAACAGCCATGCTACTGCCTCAGTATGTGGCTGCTTTGAAATATCTTTTGCCAGGTTAATCAGTCTGCTATGCTTAACCTCAGTCACAGGCAAAGTCTCTGGACATGGCAAAATGCAGACAAAGTTTCTGCCAACCCAAAATACAAATAATACACAGTCCAACAACCAATGCAGTTCTTCTTCCCATCAGAAACTTAACCAGTCTGGCCTTTACAGGCAGGCTTTCTATCAGTCTTCTGGTCTGAGCTCTGATCAGAACCTCCCAAGTAGAACAGCTGAAGCTGTTTCAGTGATTCTATTGTAAGTGACATCTCTAAATGTTTCCTATATCTTTCCATAAGCTATTCTCAAAAGTTTGTAATCTACATTGTCAGGTTTACTCATAGCAACAACTCCATTTCTCTGGTACCAGGTTCTGTCTCAGTTACTTTTCTCTCATTGCTGGGACAAATACCTGATCCTAAAATAAAGAAAGGAATGGTTTATTTAATTCACAGTTACTGGAGGTTTCAGTCCATATTCAGATGAGTCCAAAAGCAGCTTGGCACATGGCAGAGAACAATCCTTCACAGCAGCAGCAAAGAGTAAGAGAAACTGAACTTGAGGAGTAAACATTTGAGAAGAGGGAAAGGAGAAAAGGTAGGAAAACATGGGAAGAGAAAAAATCATGTAAATATATACACATAATAGCTAAAATGATTGTACTACTAAATTTTTTGGTCTTTTGAGCGTAGCAGTTAATGTTTAAAATTTTTATTTGAGTAATTTTATATTTTTTTGTTGTTTGTTTGTTGTGTATTCTAGGGAAGGGTCTACAGAGTGTTCAGGGTCTCACTACTAGATAGGACTCTTAGTGATCCACCAGTTTACAGCCTCCCAAGAGCTGAGATTACAGCCATGCACCACCACCAGTCTCAAGCACCATCTCAGCATGCGCCAGGGGCAGGGCCAGCATAGCAGGCCTGGGGATTAAACCCCCAGCCCCTGTGCCTGCTTGACCATGCTTTAATCTGCTGAGCAATTTGGCCAGCCCGATGTTTATATCTGTAATCTGAGCAACTATATTGAAGACAGCAATGTGATATATAGCAAATGTT
>NW_004524624.1:13918868-13920439 GCF_000260255.1 Octodon degus | reverse complement strand
CTGAGGGGATTTTACTGACTTTATCAGATCCAAAAACTACAATTCTTGTTACATAGGTTTTATTTCATCTTAGTCTTAACCATCCAGCAGAAAAGTATAAAAATGAAGTACAAGAAATAGAGCCATGTTGTTATGTTGAGCTGTAGGGGACTCAGGTCAACAACTTCTGACATTGATAGTCAAGTGGAAGACCTAGTACTATTATGGACTACTGGACTATTTTGGAATATTTTGAAGAACAAATCTGATAAAAACAATACATAATATGAACAACTGCTTTTAATTTCCTATTCTTGCTTTGAAATTCTATACCATTTTTATTGTTTTATGTTGTTTTTTTCTTTGTTTCTTTTGTCTTTAAAATAATTGTTTTAATGTGTTCTTTTGTTTACAATGGAATACTATTCAGCCAGAAAGAATTAATATGAGTATTTATGGTTAAATTGATGCAACTCAAGATCATTCTCACAAGTTTAATAAACAGAATACACATTTATAAATATCACATTGTCTCTCTGGTATGAAAAACTGGAAGGGTAAATAAAAATATAATGCATAATAATTATTTTGAAATAGATATAAATTTTTGAAAAAGAAAGAGTGACTAGGAAGAGTGGAGTGGGAAAGGCAGGAAGGGAAAAGACGGATAAAATGAAAATAAAGTTTTGTAAATAAGAAAGGGAAGAGAGGTTGAAGGGAGAAATGGCCAAAAAAGCAGAATCAAGATATGTCATGTGGAGGTACAAATTCCCTATGATGTATATGGTCATTATGTATCTATATAGTACCAATATGGTTAGTAATAAAAATGTAAAGCTATTTTAAATAATGAATTAACCTAACCCTAAAAGAACCACTTTCCCCATTATCAGAGAACTAAAATAACACAAATTAATAGAAATGAATGAGATGCTATAGAGATAGTAGCAAGTTTGCTCTGTGCTAGAAGGCCTTCTATCTTCTAAACCTGAACTAAATGTTCCCTTCTCTGGCTAACATATGTTCCTCCATGAACAGCTACTTCTGCAACATATTTTCACCATTCTGTCATGAACAGCAACATAAGAAATTAAACAAGTATGTGACCATTCTATGATTTAAAACAACCACAAGAGACTGGGCATGGTGGTGAATGCATATAATACCAGTGCTTAAGAGGCTAAAAACAGGAGGATAACTGCGAGTGTAATTAGTGGAGTGAGACCTTGCAGACCTTTTACTAAAATATAAAAATAGATAAATAAATCAAACGCATATTTTTGTGTGATGCCTAATCTCAAGAAAAGCTGACCATAAACCATCTATTTAATAATCAAAATTGCCTAGAAAGATTCTATTAATGATCTTGTGACCTATAGCTTATGGTTGATGAAGCTTTTATAATGCTTTCCTAGAGTATTACAGAAAGAGGCTGTATTTGCATTATAAAATTAGTCAATTACTAAGTCATTTACCACTCTTCTCAATCTTGAGCTCATTTCCCTATGGTTACATGTATTGAATCATCTGCTTACTTTTATGTTTTCTTGGCTTCTCCTCTTTTCTATCCTAATATGTTATTTTCAAAAAAA
>NW_004524624.1:13894483-13918313 GCF_000260255.1 Octodon degus | reverse complement strand
GAACCCAACTAAAACATATTTCATGATTTAAAAAAGCAAAGATACCATTTTTTCCATCCCCCCCAAAAAAAAATCCCCTACCTGCCTGTCCTCTGAAAAATTTAAAGATGTGTTCTTGAACTAAGCCATGAGCAACAACAAAAAGTTGTTACTGCAATTGAAACTTTTTGCAGGTCCACTAAAAGTACTGGGGTTTTGTTTTTGTTTTTGTTTTGTTTTGTTTTGTTTTGATAATATGAATAATAACTACTTCTGTTAGAAATGCTACCAAACATTGTGACTCAGATAAATCCAGGAGTTTAAAGGCCTCTTAATTCATCTTTTGGTTTTTAAGTACTCAAATAAGCTTTCTCCTCCCTTCATGGTATTTTTTATGTTATTTTTATTTTTCATTGCTAGAAAATTTTATCATACTATAACATATATTGAGGTTCTCTTATTTCCAAAATTTCAGTCATAAATTTAGCCAAATGAATCTTTCTCTATTATTGATGAATTTTTCCTATGTGATCAGTCTTGCTAACCAGCTAGTAGTAGATAAATGACAGACAATTCTCAGTGATGGAGATTAAAAATGAAATAATCAGAAGCAGACATTAAGACATAAAAAATATTAAAATTTTAAGATGTTATTCCATGACACAATCACTGTAGGCAACAATACAATCCATTCACTTCCACCACAGTATCAAGGGACTTCATATAATCTCAAAGCGCAAATCTGATACAAAGAAAAACAATCCAACATTCTGTCTACCTTCATATTTATAATAAATTACATGAAATAGTCAAACAGGGAGATATCACAGCATTCAAATCATCTATAAATGATTCAGATTATCAACTTTCTGCAGGTCCACTAAAAGTGCTAGATATTTTTGTAAAATAATTGAGAATTTTAATACAAAAGAGGATATATAGATGAAGTATCACCCCCTGTATTATATGGTAAAACATGCCATGCTTCCCTGTTCCTGAGTGGTATTCCTGGAGTCAGTTCAGAAACTGAAATTCTATGTAGAGATAGTTATTTTCAGGTCAAAAGTGTTGCTTTACTTAGTATTAAGTAATCTAATAGAGCTTTAGTGTTAGGTGTTTCCATAGTAATATTATGCCACTTGTCAAGCATATAGCCTACTTTAAATATTAAGCTAATTGATAATTTCTACTTATAAAGTGACTCATTGAGTGCCTAATACCTACCTGTCACTAGTTGGTGATTTAGAGGAGAAAGATGAGATACAACTTATTTCTTATTACCAAAAAAAACTTCACAAGAGGAGAAATGTGTGGAGATTAAAAATCAAGCTTTACATAGAACTATGCTTTATCAATAGTTTACACAAGAAATTATATTAAAGTTAAATGTAAACTTCAAAAACTTTAGTATATCTTTTAACTGACTTGTATTTTAATAATATCTTCATTTTATGATACTTTTGGATTATACTTGAATGTCACATAAAATGAAGGAAAAAGCAGATACATAAGTTTAGATGTCTTTAGAAAAGATGACTGACATTCAAGTGGCTGTCTCTGTAGCTACAGGGTTTTAGCTGAAAGGAAGAGAGACAGTTGAATGAAGCCTGCTCATATTCAGTGAACCTCATCTAATTTGACCACAAATCATGACAAGGAAGAATCTGTTCTTATAAAATTAAACCTTATAATTTTTGATATTGAGGTTTTTGTTTTGTTTTGTTTTGTTTTTTTCAGAACTGGGGACTGAACTCAGGCCCTTGCACTTGCTAGAGAAGTGCTTATTCCATAGAGCCATCTCCCCAGCTCCGATATTGGGTTTTATCTTAAATATTTATTAATAAAATAGCATGCATAATAGACACATTAATAAACACTTGGCACACCAATGAGTTAAAGAGGTCAAAATAAAGCAATAATACAAAATAAGTGTTATATTAAATTTACTACAACATTTTGAATATTTGAGAAGGTATAAAAAAGCACAACTAGCTATTAAGATATATAGAGTGGGCAAGAAAACAGAGGAAATTATATTGAGGTAGTCATATTTGAAGTGAGTTCAAAATATGTTAACTAGATTCTAGAATGAGACAAAATAAATATTTTTATCCAAAGAAATAAAAATACAAATGGTATCACAGAATACCTGGTTCTAACACAGACAGAACTTGGAAATAGTCTATTAATTTTCAAGTTTTTTAATAAAAATTTGGACCAAATGGAAAATTGATTTTTTTTCTGAATCCATTGAAATCTGAAGCCACAGAGAAAACTATCTCCACATAATTGAAGAGACAGCAATACCCAGAGTCAGAGCTGAGAATTCTTTCCCAGGAGAAGCCACAGAAGCCATTATCTTTTAGAAACACTGCTATGGTAATCTTGGTAAGTTTTAGGAGGATGAATGAATGCACCCTTTAAAGTAGCATCTTGACTCAATACTCTTGGAGGGACCTCACATAGCCATGGTCTTTACATCATGAGAGAACATTAGCTCCCTCCATGTAGACCCAAGCTGGATTCCTTTGTGGTTCTTCTGGGAGCAGGGAGAGAATGAATATGACTTAACTAAACATCTCATCCTTAGATAAAAGCCCACTCTCAGGTTAAAAAGTTTTATAGAGTCATATCCCAACTGGAAGAAGACAATTCTTCCCAGCTCAGTTTCCTCTATTCTCTTGTCCCAACTAAGGAAAAATGATCAACGAGTGTCATGTCACAAAACATCTGACTACACCAAGAGCCTACAAAATACTAAGATATAGCCACAAGATTAGAGTATCCCCCTGACACCTTACTGTTATATCAATGTGATCTACAATAACAGTATAAAAAGTGTGTGTCCCAGATTGTTTTGGAGGAGGAGTACTTACAGATGCCCAAAGTCAAAACTAGATACAATGAATCATCTTGGACTGTAGGTCCCATAGAAAAGTCAACAGCTATAGCTTCAGCAGCTACCACAAAACCTAACTGCTGTAGAACAGAAATTAATACATTCTTTGTTCTCTTCCTCCCACAGAGACCTTTGGGAAGGCATTTTACCCACTGAAAATTTAGCTTCTTCATATGTTAAATGGAAGGATTGTGTTAGATTATCCACAAAATCATTATTTGTACTAACTAATAGGATTCTACATATACTTTTATGTCTTATTATTCAAAGAATTCTAAGCTAACTACCACAAAAAATTGTTTCTTTTCTTTTTAAAAAATATTGGCCATTAGGTTCAAATAGTTGACTTTGATTTTTAGTGGCTCTTAATGAAATAGATAACAGGAGCAATAGCCAGCTGAACAAATCAGAGAATTTGTCAATTTGTATCACATATGAGTACATTACATTTTTATTACTATTCTATTTTTCACTATTATTTCATTTCACAAAGTTTGAAATTGCAGACAGTAACAGAATCTTTCAAATAAATGATATTATGGTTGAAAATTCTTTAGAGCAACATAATCTATACAAGCTATAACCAACTCACTCCTGATAAACAGAGTATACTATTCTTAATTTGTGAAAGCCACTGGAAAGCTGAAAGATGCCAATTATGGAATCATCTCAATCCTGCAGCTGCACAGGATATTCAAACACAAGGAACTCAGCACCAAATGAAAGCATCAGTAAGTGATAAAGCCTTGGAATAGTCTAAGATCAAAAGTATTGAAATAAAGAATCTTCTCTAAAAGTTAAGTAATGAACAATGAGAGAGAATATAAAAGCTAAGTAACAGTAATTTGGAGTACTTTAAGCTCCAACCAAAGCTCAGTGATTAACCTTGTGCCTCATAAAGTAGGATGAGTTTTAAGTGTTAGTCACCAGTAATACACATGTCAAGTAATTGAAAAAGCATTAAACTACTTCAAATGCATGGCATTTGGCCCTCTTAATTGAACATTTCATTTATTCATATCCCAATTAGGTGGCTTTAACCAGCTCTCTGAATGTTATTCATCTGTTAATGATGACACAAAAATAGCAGAGAAGGCAGATTCTTATTCATAGGAATAAATATATCTATATGCAGTGTCTTTCATTAATGAAATCTGGTAGTAAGCCTCATTATTAATATAGAGTCCACAGTTAATGTTCTTATGTTATATTTCATTGTGACTTAAGATTTGTTCTTGAAGTGCCCACTCCTTTAGGGTAGATAGCAAGTCTCATTCATAGTAGTATTTTGAGCCCTTGCATAGAAAAGTAGTCTGCATGTGGTGGACTGCTAGATTCAGAAAATAGAAGATGAATCCTGTGACAGAATGATATGTGTGTTTAAAAAGTTTCACACCTCATAAATTTGTTAGTTTAACTCCCAAACATTTCTATCTGTATATAAACCTGGTCCAAGTGTCGGTTCTGTTTCAGAAGTATGGTCCTTTACCATTTCTCCCTTTGAGACACAAATAAGCACATCCTGTGAGCAACTGTTTTCATCCTGGAGCAATATTATTCCTTAAGGGACACAGAGCAAAACTTGGAATCATGTGGTTGCCATTGTGTAGGTGGCATCTAGTGGATCGAGGCTAGCAGCACTGCTAAATATTCTACAGTACATAGGAAAACCCTCAACAAAAAAATTATCCACCTAAAACTAATATTGCATAGGTTAAAAAGTTCCAGCCTGAAAGCTGTGTAAGTAGGTAAAAGACAAGCAGAGGAGGCTAACAGTTATGAGACTGTGATTTTTAGAAGGGAGATGAGCAGGGGTTCTGGATGTGAGGGTGTGTGGGAGGCACAATAACTCTAGGCCTCCAATCCTATTGCAAGTGGGTTTCCGGGTTCCTCTTCCCCTACCTCTGATGAGTTAGGCTCCTAGTTTTTACCCTGCCTATTTCCCATAAGTCTCCTGCTATGCCCCGGAGGTGGGACTTCCTGTCATAGCCTGGTTGCCTAGTTACTCGTGCCTTTTACCCGCCAACCTCATTTCCCTATGCCTCCACTATATATACCCAGCACTTCCCCTGAATAAACGAGACTTGATCAGAATCCTGTCTTGTCTCCATTTCTCAGGTCTCCTGTCATTTGTCCCCTCTTCAATTCCCCACTCCTCTCCCAGGTGACCTTCGTTGACTGACCTGCTGGTTCGGGACAAGTGGCACCCAATGTGGGGCACCTGGTATGGAGGGTTCAGCCATGGAACCCTCTGAGAGAGCCAGCGAGAGAGAGCTGGCGAAAGAGAAAGTAAAAGAGGCAAAAGAGAAAGTAAAAGAGGCCTGCATTGCAGTTGCCTGCTGCGACATCTGAACCTTGGTAAGTGGACAGTACCCCCTTTCCCCTTCCCTTTAGCAATAGAACAGGCATGAAGAGAACATGAGATATTTGTAGAAAGTTTGAGCAAAGCATTAAAGGCGCAAAGAGTAAAGGTTAAAATTAAGAATTTGTGTCAATATTTTGAATATATTAAACAAGTTTGCCCATGGTTCCCTATTGAAGGAACTATTGATCAGAGGCGATAAAAAAGGGTTGGTGATGCCCTTAAGGATTATTATGAGACTTTTGGACCTAAAAAGGTCCCAGTGCTACAGGGAAGTAAAACTCCTGACCTGATCTAAATGAGTTTGTGTTCTCTAAAACTGAAGAATAAATTTTAGGAACAAACGGAGGTTGAGAGTAAAATATTTTATTGGGAAAGAAAGCTTCTGTCTCATAGAGGACAGAAGGGGTCCCGCGTGGGTTGCCCAGGAAGCTGTCTCTTTCAGTTTATTTTCATAGAGCAAAACCATGCAGGGTTAAGGTAGAGAAAAAGGGGTATCACTTAGGTGGATGTGGGGTGGGACAACACTATGGTCAACCAATGGCATTGCAAGCACCATTGCTCAGGTAAAATTGATTATGCCCAGGAACAAATGGGGAAGTGAGTCACAGAGTAAGCAGGCATAAATACGGGACAGTTTCTCTTTTTGTTGGGGGCTAGGCTGGTGACTCACTTGGGTCTTTTTAAGTGATGGATACCTATTTAGAATATCAATCACAGGTGCTACTCTTTTAGCATTTGTTTGGTCTTTAGGTCTTTTAGGTCTGGCTCACAACAAGAGCATCCGTCCCTCCCATAGTTGCAAGATAACTTTTCTTCTGTGCTGTTTCCTTCAAGGGCCTTGTCCTGTCTAACTACCTATTAATATTTCTATCTAATTTGGCTACCTATAACACCAGTTATGGCCTTTTTCTACTGGAATTTAATTGATAAAATTTTATCCCAGAGACACTGTGACCCAGTTGTTGCTAATGTGAAAAAAAAAAAAAAAAAAAGGTGAAAGTATACTGAAGGGACAAAAGGGTAGAGCCCATCTGAGCCCAGCAGGAGGATTTAAAATTTTGTGAGCTTGGCCAGAAAGAAAGCGCCAAGAAAGCTGTAGATTGCAAAGATGGACCTGAGAGGATCTCCATTGCTGAGAAGGAACCTGAGAATGGAAGGGATGGCCTGAGGGCATCACAGGAGGAGGCAGGTCTCCACCTTTTGCAGACTCAAGAACTGCAAAGGTCAGGAATTTTGCCTTGAGGGGAAAGCCGCAAGACCCCCTGTTCCAGAATGGCAGCAGCGGTTGCCCAATATGGAGCCATGGCTCCATACACCACAGCCATTTTAGAAACCGTGGCTGACAATTAGCTTACTCCCAAGGACTGGCAGGCATTAACCAGAGGCACCCTCTCTGGGGGGTATTATATCCTATGGATTTCTTCCTGTATACAAGCAAGCTTCCACAATGATAGCTTCACTGTTGATGTTGGATTTGTTACCTTCACCAGCTGCAATCAAATATTTAACTACAGTAGCCCTATTTGCCCCAAAAAGGGACATGTGTTTGTATGTGGGGGAAGTTTAGCCTTCACATATTTACCTACCAACTGGACAGGACTGTGTGTCATGGCAATTGTATTGCCTGATATAGATGTCATCTCTGGTAATGATCCCGTACCCCTTCCATTTAGATTATGCTGTGGGCCACACTAAAAGGGCAGTTCAGCTTATCCCTTTGTTGGTAGGACTGGGAATTACAGGATCCCTAGGGACAGGCATAGCAGGGTTGGGAGTAGCAGTACATTCTTATACCATATTATCAAACAGCTGATTGATGATGTTCAAACACTGTCTGTTACTATCCAAGATATCCAAGACCAGATAGATTCATTAGCAAAAGTAATCTTGCAAAATAGGAGGAACTTAGACCATCTAACAGCAGAGCAGGGAGGAATCTGCTTGGCTTTACAGGAACACTGCTGCTTCTATTCAAACAAGTCCAGTATCGTTAGAGATAAAATAAAGAGATTTCAAAAAGATCTTATTAAGAGGAGAAGAGAGCAATTTAAAAGCTCTTTCTGGAGCACATGAAATAGAGTACTACCCTACCTTCTCCCCCTATTGGGACGCTTGATTGGACTATTAATAATTTTATCAATAGGACCCTGTCTTTTCAATAGGCTGATGACTTTTGTTGAACAAAAATTGGATGCTGCCTTGATAAAGCCTATTCAGGTTCATTATCACAGGCTTGAGATGGCTAAAAGGGAAAACTGTGCTGGAATACAACCAGCTTATAATGATAAAGGTCCAGAGACCTCTTAGTTCTCCCACCCTTGGTGAGATGGTCAGGCTAGCCAGAGATGGATAAAGAGGGGCATACATGAGACACCACTCACCGCCTGACAGAAATGGGACCTTCTGCCATCCTAGTCTCCTATGATGGGTAAGGTTTGAGTTGGGTCTGTATAGAGGACACCTCGACCTAAGACAGACACTGCCCCCTTAAGGGAATAAACTGTCTAAAAAGCCATATTTTATATACAAATATAAAAGTAAAGGGGGATCTGTGGGAGGCACAATAACTTCAGGCCTCCAATCTTATTGCAAGTGGGTTTTCGGGTTCCTCTTCCCATACCTCTGATAAGCTAGGTTCCTAGTTCTTACCCTGCCTACTTCCCATAAGTCTTCTGCTATGCCCCGGAGGTGGGACTTCCTGACATAGCCCGGTTGCCTAGTTACTCGTGCCTTTTACCCGCCGACGTCATTTCCCTATGCCTCCACCATATATACCCAGCACCTCCCCTAAATAAAATGAGACTTGATCAGAATCCTGTCTTGTCTCCATTTCTCGCATTTCCTATCCTTTGTCCCCTCTTCAATTCCCCACTCCTCTCCCAGGTGACCTTCGTTGACTGACCTGCTGGTTCGGGACAAGGGTGGGCATTTTCTAGAATTTAAAGCAGCCTTCAGACTGCTGGTAAGATTCAGTAAATAATGACAGCAAGAGTCTTCAATAATAAATGATAAAAACCAAAGATCATAAGATGCCTCTATAATCTTGATAGCCAGGGATCAAAGTACCATAATATAAGGATGAATTCCATATTTATGAACATTTTTCCATGTATCCAATCAGATACTGGTTGTGACTGGTAAAATTTAGAACAGAAATCATCTAATGTATCTATCTGCAATGTTGAAATCTTTAGCACCTATAGTTATAGAAAGTATACTTCCTTCCAAAGAGACAAGAGACACACCTTTGGCACTTCTACTTCTATGTTTTTATTTTTGCTGTTGTTATTATTGCTTTTTGTTAACTATTCTGTTTACTTTTCTTTCTTTCTTTTTTTTTTTTTTTTTTGCAGTAGTAGAGATTGAACTCAGGACCTTGTGCTTTCTAGGCAAGTGCTTATTTTACTGAGCTATCTCCTTGGCCCTCTGTTTAGTTTTCTACGTAAGTTGTAGTTGATAGATTTGGAAGAATATCCAACAAAAATATAATTTGTGCTTTGTCTTAGTGACTAAAATATTTAGTAAAAAGTTTGTTCTTAATAGGAGGTTCCATAGATATCTATTTTCTCCATAGATGTCATAAAATTATTCAAGACTTTTTAAGTTTTATTTATTTAATTTTTAGCATAAACTTGTGTTTACTTAGCTTTAACTATATACTCATTCTTCATGATTCAGCATAAAGGATTTTTTTTAAAAAGTCAAATTCAAAAGAGATGCACATCTTTGATAACACTGACATACAATGTTGATATAGGTTTCTCATGAGCTAAGCTTTTTGTTCTTAAACGAAAATATTTGCTCACTTTGCTAATATTCAGTGGTATCTTTTAGTTCTTTTCATATCCTGTTATATCACTGGCATCAGTAATATAAAAAATGTTAGAACATTATGTGTTATTTAACAGGAAATTGATCAAGCATAAACATTTTTACAGCAAGATCTTGAATAGCTTTTGGTTATGGGGGTGTTGAAGAACTGTTCGTTGTGTCTACCCTTTAAGACTGAAAAAATAAGAATATTTTAAATGCCCTAACCAGAGCTAGTTCAGAAATAAAATGACCACAAAGAAGCATGTAGCAAATTCTGATCAATTAGCAGAATCCACAGAAAATGTGCTGGGGTAAAAATTGCCTATTTTACAGGTGGGCTCTTATCAACCACAAAAGCACTGACCTCCTCTTTAGAGCCCTCTTCACTGTACACATCAGCAAATGCTGCAACCTCTGTCCTGCATCTTTCACCAAGTTCCCTTTTCTAATAGATGATTTTTGCTGCAAAATTGTCCAATCTAATCAGTATTTCCTCAGTCAAAGTCACTCCTGTTCACTGGAGGAATCAAGTAATAGATCTCTCCTAGACCACCTCAGAGTCCCCAGTTCACTATAAAGTGAGAACATGCTATTTTTAAAAGTCTATCTTTTATATAAGAAAAAAGTTTTAAAGAAGCTCTCAGAAGGATAAAATTCAAAAATTATCACTGAACTCTGTAACACAAATTCCAAAATCTACTTAATATATGTATCATGTCAAAGAGAGCTTCAATAATTACAAATTATGAAAATGTAATTTCAGGTAGGGCTTGTCTTACCCTAGACATCAATAGTATTCTTTCCTCCTTTTTTTGCTGTAATGGAAAAATGTCATTTCATTGTCTATTTAGTAACTCATGACAGAAACTTTTGCCTAAAGTTTCAGTCTGCATTGCATTCATTCAACTGCCTAAATGTTTTTCAAATTCACCATTTTGTTCCATCTACTACTATAGCAGGACTCAGCAGCATCTCAACCCCATACATCTCCTTAGTACAAGACAGCAAACATAAGCATTTAGAAAATTAAATGTCCTCAATATCCAACAAAGAAAGTAGAATAATGTAATAATTATACATCTGTGATCTAGTTTTTCACATGTGCTTCAGATAGGTAGATGATAGATAAAAGAAAGGATATGGGTGCCAGTGAGATAGCTCAGTAATCTAAAGCACCTACTTAGGTAAGCTTAAACAAGCCTAGGAACTGTGGTTTGATCCCCAGCACCACATGCCATGCCAGCCCCACTCAAAGGGCATGCTGAGCTAGCCATACACACACACACACACACACACACACACACACACACGATATGCAGGAGTGATGATAGACATGCAGTGTAACACACACAAATATGTATCCTCATGCATTTCTCTCAGATTTACTTATTTTCTCCTAGAAAAATTGTCTTCAATCTGGCATCCACTTTACCATTCATGTTTTATCTACTACTACACATTTATGTATATCTGTCATAACATGTATTTATGCAACTTAATGAATAAAACCCAGCATTACTGTAGTGCATTTCTAACTGATAGTTGACTCCTTACACCCAGCTTAATTAAACTAGCATTACTGGCTTTCCCAATGAACTTTGGAGGAGCTTTGGTCCTCGTCTTGAACATAACTTCCTGGCTCTGGAGGGAAAGATAGTGCCCTGCTCAGCCTCATGGAGAAGTTTGCCTCATTGGTTTTCCTGATGGAAACTCAGTTTCCTCATTGCTGGAGGACCTAGAGACCTCTCTGTTGCTGAGAATGGCTGTGGTATCTTTGGGGGAGCTCTGGTACTTACCATGAGCATTGCTTCCTAGCTCCAGTTCAGATCCCTTGGCCTGCTAGCACAGATCCTTCATCCCATTGGCACAGACTTTCTAGCTTCCACCACTGACCTTTGGGCCTTTCCAGCACAGATCCATGAAGTGGGCCTGCATAAGGCTTTGTTGTAGGCTCTAGGCTTCCAGTTGCACTGGTGGGAGGCATTGTTATGAGCTCTAGGTTTTCATTTGAACTCATGTAGGATGTTAGGATCGAGGCCCTCAGCTGGACTCTTTAGTGTTTAGTGTGTGGATAGATTTCCTGCTGTAGTATATAATTCTTTGGGTGATTCATTATAAAATAATACTACAAAATATGTCCTGTATTACATTGTTCATCTTGGAAAAACTCCTAACCATGAAAATTACCAATAAAAGTATTTCATTCAAAGTACACTTGGCTGAAAATGGACATTTATTTTTGCTAAGCAAACTTATAAGTTTTCTTCATTAATTATTTAACTTCTATTTGTATTACTTTGTAAATGATTTAACAAATTAAAGTATAAATGAATAAAAGTTTTGTTAGGTAGTACATTATGCTATATGTGTTATACAAGGCCCAAAACAAATCCTATTCAATAATTGTGGCCCAGGCAAGCCACAAGTTTGGAGATAGATATAGATATAGATATAGATATAGATATAGATACAGATATAGATATGCATAGATAGATAGATATAGATGTTTAGGTAGTTATATTATTAATTGCTATTATTTCACTGCAAGGAAAGGTTTATATCTATATTGGTCAATTAGTTTTTTATGCCTGTATCTGGTAATATGAACAACTACTGCGAACATAACAATATGCAATGCACTAACGATTATTACTCTCCCACTATCCTTTTTTCCATAATTTTATTGAGAAATAAATAGCAATGAGACAGTTTCAAATCAAATTGGTAGGACAGTTCCAATAATTAACACATTGCATGCTGCCTTCCTATCTCCCACTATCTTGCTTTGAAACTTTATACTATTGTTTTTATTGCTTATTTTTCTTTTCTTTAAAATAAAAAAGAAGTATAACCTGTGCATCACTGAAAAACTTGATTTTCCTGCTGCTATATTTTTGAAGTATTGCTATGCAATACTAGTTGATCCATTAAAACTCTGTATATATACTATTTTGTGAAATCATCATACTTATATGTTCTCCTGTTAAGGGACATATGGGTAATTTTTAGTCTTCTCTGTAACAACAACAAAAATGTTTCCAGGTTATTGACAGTTTCTATAAGATGTATAAATAGTTTGAAGGCTAAAATCACAAATGACAATTGCTTAATTTTATTAAACTCTGCTCTAAATCCATCAGTGACAAATGTCAAAATGAATGAGAGTTTTAATTGTTGCTCATCATCATTTCATTGAACTATCAACTTGGACAGTAATTTACCAATTTTTAAATTTTCTCTAAGCTTGTGTTTTTATTGGTGCATATTTGTTACGCAGAAATAAGTGAATTTCATCTTGGCATACACATATATGAGCACAATATGTTTGACCTCTCACTACCACATACAACTCCCTTTCCTTCCATTGTGTATTCCATAATTCCCTTCTTCTGTAATATTTCAGATGGGGAAAGTGGAATTTTAATATCTATATCTATCTATCCAAATATAGGTACAGATATATAGATATAAGAATATATATGATGTATATTACATACATAGATTGTGGTGGATTACTAACTGATGATCAAGTTGTTAAACCAAGCTAATCTGAACTAATGTGGTGCTAGATGTGGGAGGCCCACCTGAGAATTGTTCCCAGAAGCAGCATAAGAGGCAGAACAGAAGGGCAAGACAAGGCTGTTAGGGAAGCTGTTTGAGAAGCTGTTGCAGTTGTTGGAAGTTGCTGCTTCTCTTGGCCTAGTCGTATGGAGACACTTGTCATGCTGGCTTTCCTTGTGAACTTATTTGTTCTCATCAGAGGTGGAGCTCAAGACTTTGTTGTCACTGCTTAATTTCATTAAACTTTGCTTTAAATCCATCAGTGACAAATGCCAAAATGAATAAGAGTTTTAATTATTGCTCATCATCATTTCATCGAACTATCAACTTGGACAGTAATTCCAAGTTGACATGGTCCACTTTGGGGGAACTCTGGTTCTCATCTTGAGTATTGTTTCATGGCTCCAGAGAGGAAGATGGTGCATAGTTCATTCTCCTGGGGAAACTTGTCACATTGGCTTTTCTCCTCCTTGAAGGAGCTTGGGAACTCACTGTTATTGAGATCTGTGGTACTTTCCAGGGAGCTCTGGTTCTTACCTTGAGCAGCTCTTCCCTGATCCAGTTCAGATTTCTCAGCTGCTGGCACAGATCATTCATCCCATTGGCACAGACTATCTAACTCCCACCACTGAACTTTGGGCCTTTCCAGGGCAGATCCATGGATCAGGCCTGCATGAGAAATTGTTGTGGTCTCTAAGCCTCCAGTTGGGCTTGTGGGAGGCATTGTTATGAGCTCTAAGTTTTCAGCTAGACTCATGCAAGATATTAGGATCCAGGCCCTCAGCCTGAGTCTTTGGTCTTTAGTGTGTGGACAATTTCCTGCACTCTGTGCATATGATTCTTTGGGTAATTCATTGTAAATAATCTTATAGTGTATGTGTCTTGTATTATATTGTTCCCCTTGCAAAAACCCCAAACCACAACAAAATTTGTACTGCGAAAGTGGAGTCATTGCTGTACTGTTGCTGGGGCATGTGACTTGAGAGCTTTTGGAATTAATTTGGAAATATTTTGAGACACTTGCCAAAGGGGCAGCCCTTGTATGCTGTAAAATATATTGGAGACTCTGATTAGAGCCTGGAAAATCAGAATACTGACGAAACTGCTGCCAGTTGAGATGAAGCTCAAGAGGCCTCCACTGAAGAGAACTACATTGGCGGCTGGACCTAGGTAATATATTTTGCTCTGGCAGAAATTTGTTCTGCATTTTGCTTGTGTTTAGAAGTATTGTTGGGTGGATAAGGAAATTTTTCAGTGCTGCCCATTTTGGGGACAATGGCATAGTTACTATTGAGAGCTTTTGGCCAGATCTATGTTTGAAATTAAGAGCAAAGAGCCAGTAAAGAGATATGAAATATTTGGCCAGAGAGGAGGCTCTAATGGAGTTTTGAATTGCAACAATGAAACAGAGGAGAATATTGTTATTAAGAACATAACATTATTACTGAGACAAAATAACCTTATTTGGGCTTACATTTTAGTCCATAGTAATGTGGTTCCAATTCAAGATGGCGTGGCAGAAAGGCATGTGGAGGAGAACTAAAGAGCACTACTCACAACATGGTTGTGGGAGTTGAGAGAGAGTTAGGGAGGAACCAAGAAAGGAGATAAATGCCCTTCCACTTCATCATCCAATGGTCTACCACTTTCAACCAGAACTCACATTCTAATGCAAGTCAGTCATATCATGTCATAATCCAATCACTCTCTCAAGCTCCCACCTGTGTTCACATGACTTGTTAGATAGCTGCCTAGATACAAACCATAGCATTCTATCACTAGTCCTCCAAAGACTCATGTTCATCTCTTGTTTAAAAATGTAATTAGGCAATCCCTAGAGAGTACCTAAGCCCTAGCAGTTCCAGTATTGTTGAAAAGCCTCAAATCCCAAAGTCTCATCTGATGCAGAAAACTCTTATCTGTGAGCTCTATAAAAAAATCAAAAGAAAGTCAAGCATGCTGACATACAAGGACACAAAATGAACATTTTCATTCCAAAGCATAGAAATAGGTGGATGGCGACTAATGGACAGAAGGAAGACTGAAAGACAGCAGTGTCAAAACTAAAGTCTGTAGTTTCATGTCCAGCAGCTAGAGCAAGTTGTGAATTCCAAAGTCTTGGGTAACCCCATCCCTACTGAACAGCTGCTGCTTTTAGTCCTCAAGGCTTTTCTTTTGGGCCAGCTTTGCTCATTACCTGCAACTTTTCTTACACATTCTCCTTCCGGGCTTCCCCTATTTCCTAGGATTTCCACTGAATTTCTGCTTCACTCTCACAGTTTCATGCGCTGGACTCTCAGGAGAGCATTACCACACTCTTCAGGCCATTTTCTGAAATCTGGATGGAAGTCTCCCTGACCCCAGTGCTGACACCAAAATCTACCGTAGTCACTCTGTTTTTGCTGAGACACAATACCTAACACCCACAATTTAAAGCAGGACAGACCTAATTTGGCTCACATTTTGTAGAGGTCTCAGGCCATACTTGGATGGCTCCAAAGCAGTAGGGCATGACGTTGGGCATGGATGATGAAGGCCAATCACACTGTGTGGACTGAGGCAGAGAGTATCAGGGAGGGAGCACAGAGAGGCAGAACCTTCATGTCTTGCCCATAGCGGCCCAACTCTTCCCGGAATGCCTTGCCTCCTAACAACAAATCAGCTAAAGTACCCCTGTCTCAGTTAGTCTTCTCTCCTTGCTGAGACAAATTCCAAACACTCAAAATTAGGGAACTAAAAGTTTATTTAGCTCACAGTTTATGGAGGTTTCAGTTCATCTCAGCTGGTTCCAAGGCAGAGTGGCACATGGCAAAGAGCAACCTCTCATGGTGGTGGCAAAGAGCAAGAGAGAGTGAAGGGAGTGGCAGCAGCTCAGGCAGCTAGCTAGCCTCTCTCCCCTCCTTACATTGTAGTGCAAATTACCTCCCCCAGGGCAGGTGTAGCATCCACACCCACAGTAATCGATCACAAAGTCCAGAAGCCACTCCATGACTGCATGAACCTGGGGGGTGGGGGAGAACGGACAACTAGACACAAGCCATAACATCCCCTAGAGTCCAATAACCTTCTAAAGGTCCCTCTTATGATTACAGGAGGCTGTAGGGTGACATCTAGATATGAATCATATCAAATCCTAATTCTTTGTCAGATATTTTCAGATATATGACACATCTCTTCTCAAACTGTGGCTTGTATTTTAATTTTCTTTGAAGTATCTTTTGAATACCTGAAACTTAAATAAGGCTTGTATGTCAATGTTCTTCTTTAATGTTTATGCTATTTTGTGGCTTAATAAATTATTGCTCAGCCCATAATTTTAAAAATATTTTCTTATAATTTCTATTGAAAATGCCAAAACTGTACCTTTCCTTTTTAACTTTTCATCCTTCCGATTCTTAAAACTATGGTGTGAAGGAAATCCACTTGCTTTCATAATGTATTTTACCAGAACTATGCTTTTTTATCTTTAGCAATCTTTCTCTATTATTATTATTATTATTATTAAACTGTCTACAGATTGTTCAGTGTATCACTACTGGACTTTTAGTGATCCACCTGTTTACTGCCTCCCAAGAGCTGAGATTACAGTCGCACAACACCATGCCCAGTATCAATTGCCATCTCAATGGGCCCCAGGGGCAGGGCTGGCAGGGCAGGCCCAGGAATTGAACCAGGCTCCTGGGCCTGTTTGCAGGCTCTTTAATCCACTGAGCTATTTGGCTGGCTCTCTTCCCAATAATCTTAATATCATCTCCGAAGTGAATTATCTTTCCACAAGTGTCTTTACTGCCTTCTGTTCTACTGCATTTTTATTTTCCTAAATTCAAGAAAACTTTACACCATATAATAATGTTATTAAATAATCTTTGTAAAGTTCTCCTGTCCATATCTGTTTCTCAAACTCATCTCAATCGTTCTTCATCCTTTTTTCCTTCATGTTAGTTTTATAAAGAGCTGTCAAGACTCTGAATAAATCCCTTAAGGTATTGAATAGAGGTTATATTGAAAATATTAATGGTAAGACTATGCCTCTTTTAAATAATGAGTATTTGATTCCTATACTTTGTGTATCTCTAAGCATTTTTCATTCTTACCCAATGATCTATCAATTTCCTTTTACTAGTGAATAGTGGAGTAGACCTTAAATCCAACAAATTTGTAAAATTCTTTTGTGCTTTTTTATTCTATATATGTTTTCTGGTTTTATATAAATGCAATCATATCACTGGTAAATCATATTCCTTTTTAATTTTTATAATATCATTTATCCATTTTACTAGGTTGACTAGGTGCACAAGTTATAAATTACAAATATCCATTTTTGAATTTAATGGGACAGATAATTTTCATCCATAATTATGAAACAGTGGTACAATTTGAGTAGACATCCTTTCTTAAGTGAAGGAAATTCCCATCTATAAGAAACAGATTTGGGAAAAACAGAGAGACAAGAACAAAAATTTAAGGTTTCCTGAAAGCAAGCAGTAATATTCAATCATACATTCAATCTTAATGTAACTATATCTATTAAGCTAAACAACAGATTTGATGATGAAAAATAGATAATATACCAATCATTGTTAATCAGCTATTCTTGTTTTATTTTTATTTTTATTTTTTTTAATATTTATTTATTTATGTGTGTGTGTGTGTGTGTGTGTGTGTGTGTGTGTGTGTGTGGCCAGCTCAGCCCACCAGGGGGTGGGGCTGGCTGGCATGTGGTGCTGGGGGATCGAACCGCGGTCCCTGTGCTTTGCCAAGCTTGTTTTAAGTAGGTGCTTTAGACCACTGAGCCATCTCTCCAGCCCAAGCAAGCATTTTTTTAAATCCATAATTTTATTGAGAAACAAATAGCAATGAGACAGTTTCAAACCAAATTGATAGGACAGTTTCAATAATTAACATATTGCACACAGTCTTCCTAGTGGTTAATTGCTATACAAGATGCAGACATGATATCCTATTTACAAACACTATTAGAACAAATCCCTCTATTCATTAAGAAAATGTAACTATATATCTGTCCTAACCTTTTTGAATATACAGATACAAAATGGATATTCATCTGTATCCCCTTTTTTTGTTTAGTTCCATTATTTGAATATTATAGGTCTGTTAACTCAGCAGAATATGCTAAAACAGTCCAGTAGTCCATAATAGTATTGGGTCTTCTGCTTCACTAGCAATGTCAGAAATTGTTGACCTGAGTCCCCTACAGCTCAACATAACATCATGGCTTTACTTCTTATGCTTTGCTTTTATACTTCTCTGCTGGATGGTTAAGACCAAGGTAAAGCAAGACCTATGCAATGAGAGTTGTAGCTTTTGGATCTTTTTTTTTTTTCTTTTCTGTTTTTTTTTTTTTTAATCAGCTATTCTTGTTTTGAAAATCTGCAATATATTTTTATTGTATGTTACCCTGTTTCTGTCTGATTTTTGTTCTTGCTTTTTGTTATTACTCTTCAAAATAAAATAAAATAAAATTTAAAAAAGAAATAGATTTGGTCTAATGTAAGAATATCTAACATTCACAAGAAAAGATATTTAATTATTTCTCACAGCAATAAATTAGGAGCAAGTTAATTCTAGATTTGGAAAGAAGCTGATTAATATAAATATTCTGTGTCCGGCCCTTTAAAATTCCACCCATAACATCCACCTACAATCATTGTCAAAAAGAAGAAGCCAGAGCCAAGAAATTTAAAAGAATCACATCTGTTATTTCACTAGGAAGTGATGTTGCAACTTCTTATGAGAACTCTTCAGTATACCATATTGACCATATTTTGAGTCATTTGACTACTGTGATACAAGAGAGACAGGGAAAGTGAGAAGTTTGCTTTTGCAGTCCTGTTGGCAAAAAGGGGAATGCAATTTCAGAGTGGATATTATATAGACATTGAAATCAATTGAAGTCCCATATTTATTTGTGATTTAGTCAGCTCAAAGCTTTTATTTTCTAATCTATAAACCAGTGTCAAATTATACTTATTATTGCTGCAGCTACTGAGAGAGTTGTGTGGATTTACTTATTTAATTTATTTTCAATTTAACAGAATTCCTAAGTTGAAACATTGTTGCTTTCCTTGGATTAACTGTACATAGTTATAATGTATCTTTTTATGTCCAACTAAGCTTAATTTATTAGTATGTAGGGTAGTTTTTGATCCAAATTCATAAAAGATGTTCATCTATTTTTTTCTTAAACTTTTAACTCATTTTGTTCTCAGTATTACACTTTCCTCTGTTCTGTTCCCTAATGGATAATTCACATAAAACCATCAATTTGTTAAGCTAATTTGGCATTTATATGCCTTCCTATGCTGCAATTGAAACAGCTGATTGTCAAGGAAACCACAGTAGCCCATGGCCCCAGGTAGCGAGCCTGGCTTTTGTTCCACATCAGATTCCCATACTCAGTCCTGTGTCCTACAGGAGCAAGTTCCCTAGCACCACTGGCAGTATCTTGCTTCGCATATCAGCAAGCTCCTAGTTTCACCTTCATCTGATACTGTGCATTTATTTTTCTTTCTACTTTGGTCTTCAAAAATATTTAGCTTGTTCTGGAATACAGCCGTGTCTTCTTCACTTGTTGTTACTGATTTATATTTTATATATGATATCAAAGTTGTAACTAAATATTTTTTAACTATTGTCTACCTCCAGAACTTGACAGTAAGCATGGTAAGGACAAGAATTCTCTGTCACATTTTGAGTACCTATTATTTAATACCATCATCATTTCCACTTGTAAGTTTTACAATTATATAATGTCCTGTTACGCAGCATATAAAATCAATACTAAAATAAATATGGAATTTTAAAATGGAACTGTAGAGCATACAAGACACACTAAAACTAAATGTAAATTATAAATTGCCACTTTCTTGAAAATACGCATAAGTTAATTCAAGGGCAGAGCTTGCGTAGTCCCTACAATATGACCTAAAATAAATTTGCAAGCTATCCATCACTAATAATAACTGAATTAGTAAAGTTTTAAGTGATTAAAAGTGATTAGAATAGATTCATATTTAAATGTATAGTTATACATGACAACATGTATTCTTCAGTGAGAGAGAAACCACAGTTTAGCTTGAGAAATAGGAAGTCATTTAATGGTAATGGAATATCAGTTTTAACCGGGGAGATAGCTCAGTGGAATAAGCACTTCCCCGGCAAGTGCAAGGGCTCAAGTTCAATCCCCAGTTCAGAAAAAAAAAATTGGATTGTAGAATATCAGTTTTACAAAATTAAAATGTTTGAGATATTGGTGGGGTGCATAGTGCCTGTTTTGCAATTAAAGTTTTAATTGGAACACAGCCATACTCACTTATTACATACTAACTGGCCACCTTTGTGCTCCAATGTCTGCACTGAGGAGTTGTGATAGAGAGTGCATGGCCTTGTGAAGGCAGAAATATGTAAGGATAAGTTCGTTGAGTCTTGTTCTCAATCATATCTGTATAATAAGCACATAATATGGAAAGATTGCTCCCTCTTTCCTCCCCCTTTTTCCCTAAATCCACAGAAGACCAGACTAGACTCAAACCTAAAATGGCTCAAGAAGTAAGTCTATAGTAAAAATGCTTTGGTTCAAATGCTTCCCAGAATTCCTTTGTGTTAGTTTTTTAACTAGTACATATTTACTGCACATAAAGATTTCATTACTACTGAAAAACTGATATATGTACATAACACACCTAAATTCTTTTTCATCCCATGCCCTCTCCTTCTTCTATCTATCTATCTCTTGCTACCGTTCTCTTTTGCAAAAGACCTATCTTCCTATTCCTTATCATCTACCTTTAATTTTGCTTGTTATTTTATAATTTTCTCTTACATGACTTTCTGTTTTTTTGTTTTGTTTTTGTTTTTGTTTCTTTTTTTTTGGTGGAACTGGGGATTGAACTCAGACCCTTGCACTCGCCCGGGTAGCGCTTATTCCAATGAACCATCTTCCTTGCCCCCCCCCCGAGCCATCTCCTTGGCCCCAAGTTTCTTATATAAGAAAAACCTAGCAATATTTACACTTGTGTGTCTGCTTTACTTTATTTAACATTATGGTCTCATTTTTCCTCGGTATTACTCGAGTTCACTCTTCATTCTGGAAGAATGAAGATGCCTCTATTCAGGTGTTGTCTTTTCATTCACTTCTTATGAATGCATAGTTTTTATCACAGTAGTACTCTGTTGTGTATAAATACGGTACTTTATCCATCCATCTGTCGCTGGACATTATCACTTCAAATACTTTGTTGTTGCAAATTGTACTGCTGTGGACATGGACATGAAGCTAATGGCAAATGGCTTACTTCCCTCTGTTAGTCTGTCACTCTGGGCAAACAGCTGCACTCTGTGCATGGCACTACCTCCTAGCAAGGGGAGAAGATAATATGCAGAGAGAACCAGAGTGCAGTGCAGAGGAAATCCTGGTAGTTTCTACACCTGAATTCCAGTCATCCCTGTGCTTCCTTCCATCTGTTCTTGAGATCTGGCTACCTGACTTAAAGCAGTTCAATTTTAGTTTCTATTACTTGCAAAGAAAGAGTTCTGATGAATATATGCCCTGACGATAATTATGTACTTGTTGTCTCAATTGAATATATAAATATTGTCTGGATTAGATAGAGTATCTATAAGAATTGTTTGACTTTCTTTTCTCTTTCTAATAACAAGGCTGGAAATACATTACAAGGAAAACTAAATGAAGAAAATAAACTAAGGAGGCTCCCTGCTTCTTCTGTAGCTGACAGGATACATTGCTACATTCCCTTGAGAATTAGTAGGTTGGGCGTTGTGGTGCATGCCAGTAATCACAGCAATGGGGAGTCTGAGGCAGGAGGATTGCTGTGAGTTCAAGGCTATTCTGAGCTATATAGTGAGTTCAAGGTCAGCCAAGACTACATAGAAAGATTCTATCATAAAAAACTAAAACAAACAAACTTCTTCTTTTTTTTTTTTTGGTGGCACCGGTGATTGAACTTAGGCCCTTGTGCTTGCCAGACAAGTGCTTATTCTACTGAGCTATTGCCACAACCCCCAAAGGAAGTTCTTAATGTGTGATAATAAAGATATTTTATGTGAGTGATTTACTTTATAGGCTTCAAAATGTTTTTATTCTAAAATACTTACTTCCAGGCTGGGAATATAGTTCAGCAGCATAAGTGCCTGCCTGGCAAGCAGACTCTGCCTGACATAGTTTGGCCCCTGATTCCTCTCCCCACAAAGAAAACTGTATTTTCCCAAGATCCTCACAATAATCCTGCAAACAATTAAAACGTATCAGGAAGCAAAGATGAAATGAGTTGACTTGAAAATAATTTTTCCCATAATTTCCCAGGAAAATGTTTTCTGATTCCTACTCTCTTAAGATTCACAGCATTGTCTAAATTCTCCTCAGGTCCTCGACAGGTATTCTATTTCCTGTACAGTTCAAATATCAGCCACTTACACTTCTTTTCTTTTTTGCTTTCTAGACATCTCACTTACTTGTTATCACCAAATTCCAATGTAGCGCAGATAGTTTTAAGCAGTAATATAACTTTGACCTTTACGTCAAATGAAAATAAAAGTTGAAACAAATGTAATCCAGTAGGTACTTGAAATTTAGATAGTGGATCAGCTTTTAAACCTTTCACGGAAACTAATCCCTTGGTTGTATTTATAGCACAGGCAATTAATGTGATTAAAACAAATATTCTTTGATGATCCTCAAGAATAAAGCAGTGTGATTTTAATACGGTAGAATTATTATTGACTTGGGAATATCACATAAGATTAGTATAACCAAGCAAAGATCAAAAAGGCTCTATGATTATAAAACATCAAAGGTTTCAGGCAAGTTCTTCCTTAGAGAGAAGCCTAAAATATCAAAGAACCCATTATACTGTAACATTAAAAAATTACTTTAATGAGTGTCCCCTTGATGATAGACTGAGGTAAAATATCAGAATTGCACTGTGTTATCACATAAACTGCTTAATTAGAGAGATGTTGCTCCCACTAAGCTTCTGCCACTCACATGTGTTCATATTATTTTAAAACACAGGATCAGGGAAAAATATTTTATAGGTAGCCTCACTTTGAGAAATTACCAGATGCTTAATCCCAAGTTACTTTCAATAACTCTAAACATTTGTCTCCTTTTAAAATACACTTTCATTAATATTTAAAAAGACAGAACTATCACTTATTTTAGGTTAATATAACAAAACACCTGAAAATGAATGATTTATAGAGAATAGAAGTTTATTTGCCTCATGGTACTGAGGTTGAGAAGCCCTAGCATATGGTAAAGGTCTTTGTCTTTGCACTACAATATGGTGAAAATCATCCTATGGTAAGACAAAGAAAGCTTCCTAGATGGGTCTGTCCACCTCATCTTGTGGATATATTTATGCCTACAAAGTGATCCAGCCTGGTGACTCTAAATAAGTGACAAGAACTTAGGTGGGGTGAAAGGAGGGAACAGATAAATTGATCAGCAGGTGCAAAACTGTAGGTATACAGAGTGACCATGTTAGCAGTATTGATTTGAAGGGGCTGGGGAGATAGCTCAGTGGCATAAGCACCTGCCTGGCAAGCACAAGGTCCCGAGTTCAATTCCTGGTATAAAAAAATTGAATATTTAAATAATTAAAACAAAGCATTTTTCATTTTATAGCCACATAAAAATGATAAATGTAGGAGATGACCAACATATTATGCTCCTAGGTACACAACTAAGAAACGTAAAACCAAAAGCTTGCATGTGAGCCAGCACATTGGTGCCATTCAGAATCACCAAAACATATGACCAACCTAAAGGAGAATCAACAAATGAATAAACAAAATGCAGTTTGTAAAATATGTATAATATTGCTTACAATAATATGGAAATAATATTAACTGTAGAAAAGATTTAAAGCCCAGGGTGTTGCCATACAACTATAACCCCAGCATAGGATGAAGTGGAGGTAGGAGGATCATAACTTTATGAAGAGCCTGGGCAACTTAGTGACCTCATAGGCCACTGCCTATAGATAGATAGAGAGATCGAGAGATCGAGAGATAGATAGATGATAGATAGATAGATAGATAGAAAGAAAGAAAGAAAGAAAGAAAGAAAGAAAGAAAGAAAGACAGACAGATAGAAAGAAGGACAGATAGATAATTCAGTGTAAAGCCCTGGGTCAAGTAACACACACACACACACACACACACACACACAC